>NW_027552828.1:0-55575 GCF_045843805.1 Urocitellus parryii | reverse complement strand
CATATAGGAGAAAACAGAGTGAAACCTAAACATGAAAACGGTTCCTGCAAAGGAACGGTTTAACCGAGAAGAACGAAATTTGGTGAGCCCAGTGGGATTGGTGTACTGATCATTACCTGCAAGTATCATCAAGATTGGGTGAAAATATGGTTGCTGAGATTTCAGGAAACTCGTAGTTTTTTGGAAGCTTGGCAACCCCTTTCAATGAAAGTGATTCTCGTCAGTCTCTGCTTGGGGCTACTTCAATAGGACACAAACCATAGCGATAGAACTTGGAACTACATTATTGTGCCAAGTTTCAAAGAGCTAGCACAAACCGTGTTTGATTTAGAGTTCCAACTACATGTATCCATATAGGAGAAAACAGAGTGAAACCTAAACATGAAAACGGTTCCTGCAAAGGAACGGTTTAACTGAGAAGAACGAAATTTGGTGAGCCAAGTGGGATTGGTGTACTGATCATTACCTACAAGTATCATCAAGATTGGGTGAAAAAAAGTTTGCTGAGATTTCAGGAAACTCGTAGTTTTTTGGAAGCTTGGCAACCCCTTTCAATGAAAGTGATTCTCGTTATTCTCTGCTTGGGGCTACTTCAATAGGACACAAACCATAGCGATAGAACTTGGAACTACATTATTGTGCCAAGTTTCAAAGAGCTAGCACAAACCGTGTTTGATTTAGAGTTCCAACTACCTGTATCCATATAGGAGAAAACAGAGTGAAACCTAAACATGAAAACGGTTCCTGCAAAGGAACGGTTTAACCGAGAAGAACGAAATTTGGTGAGCCCAGTGGGATTGGTGTACTGATCATTACCTGCAAGTATCATCAAGATTGGGTGAAAATATGGTTGCTGAGATTTCAGGAAACTCGTAGTTTTTTGGAAGCTTGGCAACCCCTTTCAATGAAAGTGATTCTCGTTAGTCTCTGCTTGGGGCTACTTCAATAGGACACAAACCATAGCGATAGAACTTGGAACTACATTATTGTGCCAAATTTCAAAGAGCTAGCACAAACCGTGTTTGATTTAGAGTTCCAACTACCTGTATCCATATAGGAGAAAACAGAGTGAAACCTAAACATGAAAACGGTTCCTGCAAAGGAACGGTTTAACTGAGAAGAACGAAATTTGGTGAGCCAAGTGGGATTGGTGTACTGATCATTACCTACAAGTATCATCAAGATTGGGTGAAAAAAAAGTTTGCTGAGATTTCAGGAAACTCGTAGTTTTTTGGAAGCTTGTCAACCCCTTTCAATGAAAGTGATTCTCTTCAGTCTCTGCATGGGGCTACTTCAATAGGACACAAACCATAGCGATAGAACTTGGAACTACATTATTGTGCCAAGTTTCAAAGAGCTAGCACAAACCGTGTTTGATTTAGAGTTCCAACTACCTGTATCCATATAGGAGAAAACAGAGTGAAACCTAAACATGAAAACGGTTCCTGCAAAGGAACGGTTTAACCGAGAAGAACGAAATTTGGTGAGCCCAGTGGGATTGGTGTACTGATCATTACCTGCAAGTATCATCAAGATTGGGTGAAAATATGGTTGCTGAGATTTCAGGAAACTCGTAGTTTTTTGGAAGCTTGGCAACCCCTTTCAATGAAAGTGATTCTCGTTAGTCTCTGCTTGGGGCTACTTCAATAGGACACAAACCATAGCGATAGAACTTGGAACTACATTATTGTGCCAAATTTCAAAGAGCTAGCACAAACCGTGTTTGATTTAGAGTTCCAACTACATGTATCCATATAGGAGAAAACAGAGTGAAACCTAAACATGAAAACGGTTCCTGCAAAGGAACGGTTTAAATGAGAAGAACGAAATTTGGTGAGCCAAGTGGGATTGGTGTACTGATCATTACCTACAAGTATCATCAAGATTGGGTGAAAAAAAGTTTGCTGAGATTTCAGGAAACTCGTAGTTTTTTGGAAGCTTGTCAACCCCTTTCAATGAAAGTGATTCTCTTCAGTCTCTGCTTGCGTTACTTCAATAGGACACAAATCATAGCGATAGAACTTGGAACTACATCATTGTGCCAAGTTTCAAAGAGCTAGGAAAACCGTGTTTGATTTAGAGTTCCAACTACATGTATCCATATAGGAGAAAACAGAGTGAAACCTAAACATGAAAACGGTTCCTGCAAAGGAACGGTTTAACCGAGAAGAACGAAATTTGGTGAGCCCAGTGGGATTGGTGTACTGATCATTACCTGCAAGTATCATCAAGATTGGGTGAAAAAATGTTTGCTGAGATTTCAGGAAACTCGTAGTTTTTTGGAAGCTTGGCAACCGCTTTCAATGAAAGTGATTCTCGTCAGTCTCTGCTTGGGGCTACTTCAATAGGACACAAATCATAGCGATAGAACTTGGAACTACATTATTGTGCCAAGTTTCAAAGAGCTAGCACAAACCGTGTTTGATTTAGAGTTCCAACTACATTTATCCATATAGGAGAAAACAGAGTGAAACCTAAACAGGAAAACGGTTCCTGCAAAGGAACGGTTTAACCGAGAAGAACGAAATTTGGTGAGCCCAGTGGGATTGGGGTACTGATCATTACCTGCAAGTATCATCAAGATTGGGTGAAAATATGGTTGCTGAGATTTCAGGAAACTCGTAGTTTTTTGGAAGCTTGGCAACCCCTTTCAATGAAAGTGATTCTCGTTATTCTCTGCTTGGGGCTACTTCAATAGGACACAAACCATAGCGATAGAACTTGGAACTACATTATTGTGCCAAATTTCAAAGAGCTAGCACAAACCGTGTTTGATTTAGAGTTCCAACTACATGTATCCATATAGGAGAAAACAGAGTGAAACCTAAACATGAAAACGGTTATTGCAAAGGAACAGTTTAACCAAGAAGAACGAAATTTGGTGAGCCAAGTGGGATTGGTGTACTGATCATTACCTGCAAGTATCATCAAGATTGGGTGAAAAAATGTTTGCTGAGATTTCAGGAAACTCGTAGTTTTTTGGAAGCTTGGCAACCCCTTTTTATGAAAGTGATTCTCGTCAGTCTCTGCTTGGGGCTACTTCAATAGGACACAAACCATAGCGATATTACTTGGAACTACATTATTGTGCCAAGTTTCAAAGAGCTACCACAAACCGTGTTTGATTTAGAGTTCCAACTACATGTATCTATATAGGAGAAAAGAGAGTGAAACCTAAACATGAAAACGGTTCCTGCAAAGGAACGGTTTAACTGAGAAGAACGAAATTTGGTGAGCCAAGTGGGATTGGTGTACTGATCATTACCTACAAGTATCATCAAGATTGGGTGAAAAAAAGTTTGCTGAGATTTCAGGAAACTCGTAGTTTTTTGGAAGCTTGTCAACCCCTTTCAATGAAAGTGATTCTCTTCAGTCTCTGCTTGCGTTACTTCAATAGGACACAAATCATAGCGATAGAACTTGGAACTACATCATTGTGCCAAGTTTCAAAGAGCTAGCACAAACCGTGTTTGATTTAGAGTTCCAACTACATGTATCCATATAGGAGAAAACAGAGTGAAACCTAAACATGAAAACGGTTCCTGCAAAGGAACGGTATAACCGAGAAGAACGAAATTTGGTGAGCCAAGTGGGATTGGTGTACTGATCATTACCTGCAAGTATCATCAAGATTGGGTGAAAAAATGTTTGCTGAGATTTCAGGAAACTCGTAATTTTTTGGAAGCTTGGCAACCCCTTTGAATGAAAGTGATTCTCGTCAGTCTCTGCTTCTGGCTACTTCAATAGGACACAAACCATAGCAATAGAACTTGGAACTACATTATTGTGCCAAGTTTCAAAGAGCTAGCACAAACCGTGTTTGATTTAGAGTTCCAACTACATGTATCCATATAGGAGAAAACAGAGTGAAACCTAAACAGGAAAACGGTTTCTGCAAAGGAAGGGTTTAACCGAAAAGAACGAAATTTGGTGAGCCAAGTGGGATTGGTGTACTGATCATTACCTGCAAGTATCATCAAGATTGGGTGAAAAAATGTTTGCTGAGATTTCAGGAAACTCGTAGTTTTTTGGAAGCTTGGCAACCCCTTTCAATGAAAGTGATTCTCGTCAGTCTCTGCTTGGGGTTACTTCAATAGGACACAAACCATAGCGATAGAACTTGGAACTACATTATTGTTGTAAGTTTCAAAGAGCTAGCACAAACCGTGTTTGATTTAGAGTTCCAACTACATGTATCCATATAGGAGAAAACAGTGTGAAACCTAAACATGAAAACGGTTATTGCAAAGGAACGGTTTAACCGAGAAGAACGAAATTTGGTGAGGCAAGTGGGATTGGTGTACTGATCATTACCTGCAAGCCTCATCAAGAGTGGGTGAAAAAATGTTTGCTGAGATTTCAGGAAACTCGTAGTTTTTTGGAAGCTTGGCAACCCCTTTTTATGAAAGTGATTCTCGTCAGTCTCTGCTTGGGGCTACTTCAATAGGACACAAACCATAGCGATATTACTTGGAACTACATTATTGTGCCAAGTTTCAAAGAGCTAGCACAAACCGTGTTTGATTTAGAGTTCCAACTACATGTATCCATATAGGAGAAAAGAGAGTGAAACCTAAACATGAAAACGGTTCCTGCAAAGGAACGGTTTAACCGAAAAGAACGAAATTTGGTGAACCAAGTGGGATTGGTGTACTGATCATTACCTGCAAGTATCATCAAGATTGTGTGAAAATATGGTTGCTGAGATTTCAGGAATCTCGTAGTTTTTTGGAAGCTTCTCGACCCGTTTCAATGAAAGTAATTCTCGTCAGTCTCTGCTTGGGGCTCCTTCAATAGTACACAAACCATAGCGATAGAACTTGGAACTACATTATTGTGCCAAGTTTCAAAGAGCTAGCACAAACCGTGTTTGATTTAGAGTTCCAACGACATGTATCCATATAGGAGAAAACAGAGTGAAACCTAAACATGAAAACGGTTATTGCAAAGGAACGGTTTAACTGAGAAGAACGAAATTTGGTGAGCCAAGTGGGATTGGTGTACTGATCATTACCTGCAAGCCTCATCAAGAGTGGGTGAAAAAATGTTTGCTGAGATTTCAGGAAACTCGTAGTTTTTTGGAAGCTTGGCAACCCCTTTCTATGAAAGTGATTCTCGTCAGACTCAGCTTGGGGCTACTTCAATAGGACACAAACCATAGCGATAGAACTTGGAACTACATTATTGTGCCAAGTTTCAAAGAGCTAGCACAAACCAAGTTTGATTTAGAGTTCCAACTACATGTATCCATATTGGAGAAAACAGAGTGAAACCTAAACATTAAAACGATTCCTGCAAAGGAAGGGTTTAACCGAAAAGAACGAAATTTGGTGAGCCAAGTGGGATTGGTGTACTGATCATTACCTGCAAGTATCATCAAGATTGGGTGAAAAAATGTTTGCTGAGATCAGGAAACACGTAGTTTTTTGGAAGCTTGGCAACCCCTTTCAATGAAAGTGATTCTCGTCAGTCTCTGCTTGGGGCTACTTCAATAGGACACAAATCATAGCGACAGAACTTGGAACTACATTATTGTGCCAAGTTTCAAAGAGCTAGCACAAACCGTGTTTGATTTAGAGTTCCAACTACATGTATCCATATAGGAGAAAACAGAGTGAAACCTAAACATGAAAACGGTTCCTGCAAAGGAACGGTATAACCGAGAAGACGAAATTTGGTGAGCCAAGTGGGATTGGTGTACTGATCATTACCTACAAGTATCATCAAGATTGAGTGATAATATGGTTGCTGAGATTTCAGGAAACTCGTAGTTTTTTGGACGCTTGGCAACCCCTTTCAATGAAAGTGATTCTCGTCAGTCTCTGCTTGGGGCTACTTCAATAGGACACAAACCATAGCGATAGAACTTGGAACTACATTATTGTGCCAAATTTCAAAGAGCTAGCACAAACCGTGTTTGATTTAGAGTTCCAACTACCTGTATCCATATAGGAGAAAACAGAGTGAAACCTAAACATGAAAACGGTTCCTGCAAAGGAACGGTTTAACTGAGAAGAACGAAATTTGGTGAGCCAAGTGGGATTGGTGTACTGATCATTACCTACAAGTATCATCAAGATTGGGTGAAAAAAAGTTTGCTGAGATTTCAGGAAACTCGTAGTTTTTTGGAAGCTTGTCAACCCCTTTCAATGAAAGTGATTCTCTTCAGTCTCTGCTTGCGTTACTTCAATAGGACACAAATCATAGCGATAGAACTTGGAACTACATCATTGTGCCAAGTTTCAAAGAGCTAGCACAAACCGTGTTTGATTTAGAGTTCCAACTACATGTATCCATATAGGAGAAAACAGAGTGAAACCTAAACATGAAAACGGTTCCTGCAAAGGAACGGTTTAACCGAGAAGAACGAAATTTGGTGAGCCCAGTGGGATTGGTGTTCTGATCATTACCTGCAAGTATCATCAAGATTGGGTGAAAAAATGTTTGCTGAGATTTCAGGAAACTCGTAGTTTTTTGGAAGCTTGGCAACCGCTTTCAATGAAAGTGATTCTCGTCATTCTCTGCTTGGGGCTACTTCAATAGGACACAAATCATAGCGATAGAACTTGGAACTACATTATTGTGCCAAGTTTCAAAGAGCTAGCACAAACCGTGTTTGATTTAGAGTTCCAACTACATTTATCCATATAGGAGAAAACAGAGTGAAACCTAAACAGGAAAACGGTTCCTGCAAAGGAACGGTTTAACCGAGAAGAACGAAATTTGGTGAGCCCAGTGGGATTGGGGTACTGATCATTACCTGCAAGTATCATCAAGATTGGGTGAAAATATGGTTGCTGAGATTTCAGGAAACTCGTAGTTTTTTGGAAGCTTGGCAACCCCTTTCAATGAAAGTGATTCTCGTTATTCTCTGCTTGGGGCTACTTCAATAGGACACAAACCATAGCGATAGAACTTGGAACTACATTATTGTGCCAAGTTTCAAAGAGCTAGCACAAACCGTGTTTGATTTAGAGTTCCAACTACCTGTATCCATATAGGAGAAAACAGAGTGAAACCTAAACATGAAAACGGTTCCTGCAAAGGAACGGTTTAACCGAGAAGAACGAAATTTGGTGAGCCCAGTGGGATTGGTGTACTGATCATTACCTGCAAGTATCATCAAGATTGGTGAAAATATGGTTGCTGAGATTTCAGGAAACTCGTAGTTTTTTGGAAGCTTGGCAACCCCTTTCAATGAAAGTGATTCTCGTTAGTCTCTGCTTGGGGCTACTTCAATAGGACACAAACCATAGCGATAGAACTTGGAACTACATTATTGTGCCAAATTTCAAAGAGCTAGCACAAACCGTGTTTGATTTAGAGTTCCAACTACCTGTATCCATATAGGAGAAAACAGAGTGAAACCTAAACATGAAAACGGTTCCTGCAAAGGAACGGTTTAACTGAGAAGAACGAAATTTGGTGAGCCAAGTGGGATTGGTGTACTGATCATTACCTACAAGTATCATCAAGATTGGGTGAAAAAAAGTTTGCTGAGATTTCAGGAAACTCGTAGTTTTTTGGAAGCTTGTCAACCCCTTTCAATGAAAGTGATTCTCTTCAGTCTCTGCATGGGGCTACTTCAATAGGACACAAACCATAGCGATAGAACTTGGAACTACATTATTGTGCCAAGTTTCAAAGAGCTAGCACAAACCGTGTTTGATTTAGAGTTCCAACTACCTGTATCCATATAGGAGAAAACAGAGTGAAACCTAAACATGAAAACGGTTCCTGCAAAGGAACGGTTTAACCGAGAAGAACGAAATTTGGTGAGCCCAGTGGGATTGGTGTACTGATCATTACCTGCAAGTATCATCAAGATTGGGTGAAAATATGGTTGCTGAGATTTCAGGAAACTCGTAGTTTTTTGGAAGCTTGGCAACCCCTTTCAATGAAAGTGATTCTCGTTAGTCTCTGCTTGGGGCTACTTCAATAGGACACAAACCATAGCGATAGAACTTGGAACTACATTATTGTGCCAAATTTCAAAGAGCTAGCACAAACCGTGTTTGATTTAGAGTTCCAACTACCTGTATCCATATAGGAGAAAACAGAGTGAAACCTAAACATGAAAACGGTTCCTGCAAAGGAACGGTTTAACTGAGAAGAACGAAATTTGGTGAGCCAAGTGGGATTGGTGTACTGATCATTACCTACAAGTATCATCAAGATTGGGTGAAAAAAAGTTTGCTGAGATTTCAGGAAACTCGTAGTTTTTTGGAAGCTTGTCAACCCCTTTCAATGAAAGTGATTCTCTTCAGTCTCTGCATGGGGCTACTTCAATAGGACACAAACCATAGCGATAGAACTTGGAACTACATTATTGTGCCAAGTTTCAAAGAGCTAGCACAAACCGTGTTTGATTTAGAGTTCCAACTACCTGTATCCATATAGGAGAAAACAGAGTGAAACCTAAACATGAAAACGGTTCCTGCAAAGGAACGGTTTAACCGAGAAGAACGAAATTTGGTGAGCCCAGTGGGATTGGTGTACTGATCATTACCTGCAAGTATCATCAAGATTGGGTGAAAATATGGTTGCTGAGATTTCAGGAAACTCGTAGTTTTTTGGAAGCTTGGCAACCCCTTTCAATGAAAGTGATTCTCGTTAGTCTCTGCTTGGGGCTACTTCAATAGGACACAAACCATAGCGATAGAACTTGGAACTACATTATTGTGCCAAATTTCAAAGAGCTAGCACAAACCGTGTTTGATTTAGAGTTCCAACTACATGTATCCATATAGGAGAAAACAGAGTGAAACCTAAACATGAAAACCTTTCCTGCAAAGGAACGGTTTAAATGAGAAGAACGAAATTTGGTGAGCCAAGTGGGATTGGTGTACTGATCATTACCTACAAGTATCATCAAGATTGGGTGAAAAAAAGTTTGCTGAGATTTCAGGAAACTCGTAGTTTTTTGGAAGCTTGTCAACCCCTTTCAATGAAAGTGATTCTCTTCAGTCTCTGCTTGCGTTACTTCAATAGGACACAAATCATAGCGATAGAACTTGGAACTACATCATTGTGCCAAGTTTCAAAGAGCTAGGAAAACCGTGTTTGATTTAGAGTTCCAACTACATGTATCCATATAGGAGAAAACAGAGTGAAACCTAAACATGAAAACGGTTCCTGCAAAGGAACGGTTTAACCGAGAAGAACGAAATTTGGTGAGCCCAGTGGGATTGGTGTACTGATCATTACCTGCAAGTATCATCAAGATTGGGTGAAAAAATGTTTGCTGAGATTTCAGGAAACTCGTAGTTTTTTGGAAGCTTGGCAACCGCTTTCAATGAAAGTGATTCTCGTCAGTCTCTGCTTGGGGCTACTTCAATAGGACACAAATCATAGCGATAGAACTTGGAACTACATTATTGTGCCAAGTTTCAAAGAGCTAGCACAAACCGTGTTTGATTTAGAGTTCCAACTACATTTATCCATATAGGAGAAAACAGAGTGAAACCTAAACAGGAAAACGGTTCCTGCAAAGGAACGGTTTAACCGAGAAGAACGAAATTTGGTGAGCCCAGTGGGATTGGGGTACTGATCATTACCTGCAAGTATCATCAAGATTGGGTGAAAATATGGTTGCTGAGATTTCAGGAAACTCGTAGTTTTTTGGAAGCTTGGCAACCCCTTTCAATGAAAGTGATTCTCGTTATTCTCTGCTTGGGGCTACTTCAATAGGACACAAACCATAGCGATAGAACTTGGAACTACATTATTGTGCCAAATTTCAAAGAGCTAGCACAAACCGTGTTTGATTTAGAGTTCCAACTACATGTATCCATATAGGAGAAAACAGAGTGAAACCTAAACATGAAAACGGTTATTGCAAAGGAACAGTTTAACCAAGAAGAACGAAATTTGGTGAGCCAAGTGGGATTGGTGTACTGATCATTACCTGCAAGTATCATCAAGATTGGGTGAAAAAATGTTTGCTGAGATTTCAGGAAACTCGTAGTTTTTTGGAAGCTTGGCAACCCCTTTTTATGAAAGTGATTCTCGTCAGTCTCTGCTTGGGGCTACTTCAATAGGACACAAACCATAGCGATATTACTTGGAACTACATTATTGTGCCAAGTTTCAAAGAGCTAGCACAAACCGTGTTTGATTTAGAGTTCCAACTACATGTATCCATATAGGAGAAAAGAGAGTGAAACCTAAACATGAAAACGGTTCCTGCAAAGGAACGGTTTAACCGAAAAGAACGAAATTTGGTGAACCAAGTGGGATTGGTGTACTGATCATTACCTGCAAGTATCATCAAGATTGTGTGAAAATATGGTTGCTGAGATTTCAGGAATCTCGTAGTTTTTTGGAAGCTTCTCGACCCGTTTCAATGAAAGTAATTCTCGTCAGTCTCTGCTTGGGGCTCCTTCAATAGTACACAAACCATAGGGATAGAACTTGGAACTACATTATTGTGCCAAGTTTCAAAGAGCTAGCACAAACCGTGTTTGATTTAGAGTTCCAACGACATGTATCCATATAGGAGAAAACAGAGTGAAACCTAAACATGAAAACGGTTATTGCAAAGGAACGGTTTAACTGAGAAGAACGAAATTTGGTGAGCCAAGTGGGATTGGTGTACTGATCATTACCTGCAAGCCTCATCAAGAGTGGGTGAAAAAATGTTTGCTGAGATTTCAGGAAACTCGTAGTTTTTTGGAAGCTTGGCAACCCCTTTCTATGAAAGTGATTCTCGTCAGTCTCAGCTTGGGGCTACTTCAATAGGACACAAACCATAGCGATAGAACTTGGAACTACATTATTGTGCCAAGTTTCAAAGAGCTAGCACAAACCGAGTTTGATTTAGAGTTCCAACTACATGTATCCATATTGGAGAAAACAGAGTGAAACCTAAACATTAAAACGGTTCCTGCAAAGGAAGGGTTTAACCGAAAAGAACGAAATTTGGTGAGCCAAGTGGGATTGGTGTACTGATCATTACCTGCAAGTATCATCAAGATTGGGTGAAAAAATGTTTGCTGAGATTTCAGGAAAATCGTAGTTTTTTGGAAGCTTGGCAACCACTTTCAATAAAAGGGATTCTCGTCAGTCTCTGCATGGGGCTACTTCAATAGGACACAAACCATAGCGATAGAACTTGGAACTACATTATTGTGCCAAGTTTCAAAGAGCTAGCACAAACCGTGTTTGATTTAGAGTTCCAACTACCTGTATCCAAATAGGAGAAAACAGAGTGAAACCTAAACATGAAAACGGTTCCTGCAAAGGAACGGTTTAACCGAGAAGAACGAAATTTGGTGAGCCCAGTGGGATTGGTGTACTGATCATTACCTGCAAGTATCATCAAGATTGGGTGAAAATATGGTTGCTGAGATTTCAGGAAACTCGTAGTTTTTTGGAAGCTTGGCAACCCCTTTCAATGAAAGTGATTCTCGTTAGTCTCTGCTTGGGGCTACTTCAATAGGACACAAACCATAGCGATAGAACTTGGAACTACATTATTGTGCCAAATTTCAAAGAGCTAGCACAAACCGTGTTTGATTTAGAGTTCCAACTACCTGTATCCATATAGGAGAAAACAGAGTGAAACCTAAACATGAAAACGGTTCCTGCAAAGGAACGGTTTAACTGAGAAGAACGAAATTTGGTGAGCCAAGTGGGATTGGTGTACTGATCATTACCTACAAGTATCATCAAGATTGGGTGAAAAAAAGTTTGCTGAGATTTCAGGAAACTCGTAGTTTTTTGGAAGCTTGTCAACCCCTTTCAATGAAAGTGATTCTCTTCAGTCTCTGCATGGGGCTACTTCAATAGGACACAAACCATAGCGATAGAACTTGGAACTACATTATTGTGCCAAGTTTCAAAGAGCTAGCACAAACCGTGTTTGATTTAGAGTTCCAACTACCTGTATCCATATAGGAGAAAACAGAGTGAAACCTAAACATGAAAACGGTTCCTGCAAAGGAACGGTTTAACCGAGAAGAACGAAATTTGGTGAGCCCAGTGGGATTGGTGTACTGATCATTACCTGCAAGTATCATCAAGATTGGGTGAAAATATGGTTGCTGAGATTTCAGGAAACTCGTAGTTTTTTGGAAGCTTGGCAACCCCTTTCAATGAAAGTGATTCTCGTTAGTCTCTGCTTGGGGCTACTTCAATAGGACACAAACCATAGCGATAGAACTTGGAACTACATTATTGTGCCAAATTTCAAAGAGCTAGCACAAACCGTGTTTGATTTAGAGTTCCAACTACATGTATCCATATAGGAGAAAACAGAGTGAAACCTAAACATGAAAACCTTTCCTGCAAAGGAACGGTTTAAATGAGAAGAACGAAATTTGGTGAGCCAAGTGGGATTGGTGTACTGATCATTACCTACAAGTATCATCAAGATTGGGTGAAAAAAAGTTTGCTGAGATTTCAGGAAACTCGTAGTTTTTTGGAAGCTTGTCAACCCCTTTCAATGAAAGTGATTCTCTTCAGTCTCTGCTTGCGTTACTTCAATAGGACACAAATCATAGCGATAGAACTTGGAACTACATCATTGTGCCAAGTTTCAAAGAGCTAGGAAAACCGTGTTTGATTTAGAGTTCCAACTACATGTATCCATATAGGAGAAAACAGAGTGAAACCTAAACATGAAAACGGTTCCTGCAAAGGAACGGTTTAACCGAGAAGAACGAAATTTGGTGAGCCCAGTGGGATTGGTGTACTGATCATTACCTGCAAGTATCATCAAGATTGGGTGAAAAAATGTTTGCTGAGATTTCAGGAAACTCGTAGTTTTTTGGAAGCTTGGCAACCGCTTTCAATGAAAGTGATTCTCGTCAGTCTCTGCTTGGGGCTACTTCAATAGGACACAAATCATAGCGATAGAACTTGGAACTACATTATTGTGCCAAGTTTCAAAGAGCTAGCACAAACCGTGTTTGATTTAGAGTTCCAACTACATTTATCCATATAGGAGAAAACAGAGTGAAACCTAAACAGGAAAACGGTTCCTGCAAAGGAACGGTTTAACCGAGAAGAACGAAATTTGGTGAGCCCAGTGGGATTGGGGTACTGATCATTACCTGCAAGTATCATCAAGATTGGGTGAAAATATGGTTGCTGAGATTTCAGGAAACTCGTAGTTTTTTGGAAGCTTGGCAACCCCTTTCAATGAAAGTGATTCTCGTTATTCTCTGCTTGGGGCTACTTCAATAGGACACAAACCATAGCGATAGAACTTGGAACTACATTATTGTGCCAAATTTCAAAGAGCTAGCACAAACCGTGTTTGATTTAGTGTTCCAACTACATGTATCCATATAGGAGAAAACAGAGTGAAACCTAAACATGAAAACGGTTATTGCAAAGGAACAGTTTAACCAAGAAGAACGAAATTTGGTGAGCCAAGTGGGATTGGTGTACTGATCATTACCTGCAAGTATCATCAAGATTGGGTGAAAAAATGTTTGCTGAGATTTCAGGAAACTCGTAGTTTTTTGGAAGCTTGGCAACCCCTTTTTATGAAAGTGATTCTCGTCAGTCTCTGCTTGGGGCTACTTCAATAGGACACAAACCATAGCGATATTACTTGGAACTACATTATTGTGCCAAGTTTCAAAGAGCTAGCACAAACCGTGTTTGATTTAGAGTTCCAACTACATGTATCCATATAGGAGAAAAGAGAGTGAAACCTAAACATGAAAACGGTTCCTGCAAAGGAACGGTTTAACCGAAAAGAACGAAATTTGGTGAACCAAGTGGGATTGGTGTACTGATCATTACCTGCAAGTATCATCAAGATTGTGTGAAAATATGGTTGCTGAGATTTCAGGAATCTCGTAGTTTTTTGGAAGCTTCTCGACCCGTTTCAATGAAAGTAATTCTCGTCAGTCTCTGCTTGGGGCTCCTTCAATAGTACACAAACCATAGCGATAGAACTTGGAACTACATTATTGTGCCAAGTTTCAAAGAGCTAGCACAAACCGTGTTTGATTTAGAGTTCCAACGACATGTATCCATATAGGAGAAAACAGAGTGAAACCTAAACATGAAAACGGTTATTGCAAAGGAACGGTTTAACTGAGAAGAACGAAATTTGGTGAGCCAAGTGGGATTGGTGTACTGATCATTACCTGCAAGCCTCATCAAGAGTGGGTGAAAAAATGTTTGCTGAGATTTCAGGAAACTCGTAGTTTTTTGGAAGCTTGGCAACCCCTTTCTATGAAAGTGATTCTCGTCAGTCTCAGCTTGGGGCTACTTCAATAGGACACAAACCATAGCGATAGAACTTGGAACTACATTATTGTGCCAAGTTTCAAAGAGCTAGCACAAACCGAGTTTGATTTAGAGTTCCAACTACATGTATCCATATTGGAGAAAACAGAGTGAAACCTAAACATTAAAACGGTTCCTGCAAAGGAAGGGTTTAACCGAAAAGAACGAAATTTGGTGAGCCAAGTGGGATTGGTGTACTGATCATTACCTGCAAGTATCATCAAGATTGGGTGAAAAAATGTTTGCTGAGATTTCAGGAAAATCGTAGTTTTTTGGAAGCTTGGCAACCCCTTTCAATAAAAGGGATTCTCGTCAGTCTCTGCATGGGGCTACTTCAATAGGACACAAACCATAGCGATAGAACTTGGAACTACATTATTTTGCCAAGTTTCAAAGAGCTAGCACAAACCGTGTTTGATTTAGAGTTCCAACTACCTGTATCCATATAGGAGAAAACAGAGTGAAACCTAAACATGAAAACGGTTCCTGCAAAGGAACGGTTTAACCGAGAAGAACGAAATTTGGTGAGCCCAGTGGGATTGGTGTACTGATCATTACCTGCAAGTATCATCAAGATTGGGTGAAAATATGGTTGCTGAGATTTCAGGAAACTCGTAGTTTTTTGGAAGCTTGGCAACCCCTTTCAATGAAAGTGATTCTCGTTAGTCTCTGCTTGGGGCTACTTCAATAGGACACAAACCATAGCGATAGAACTTGGAACTACATTATTGTGCCAAATTTCAAAGAGCTAGCACAAACCGTGTTTGATTTAGAGTTCCAACTACCTGTATCCATATAGGAGAAAACAGAGTGAAACCTAAACATGAAAACGGTTCCTGCAAAGGAACGGTTTAACTGAGAAGAACGAAATTTGGTGAGCCAAGTGGGATTGGTGTACTGATCATTACCTACAAGTATCATCAAGATTGGGTGAAAAAAAGTTTGCTGAGATTTCAGGAAACTCGTAGTTTTTTGGAAGCTTGTCAACCCCTTTCAATGAAAGTGATTCTCTTCAGTCTCTGCTTGCGTTACTTCAATAGGACACAAATCATAGCGATAGAACTTGGAACTACATCATTGTGCCAAGTTTCAAAGAGCTAGCACAAACCGTGTTTGATTTAGAGTTCCAACTACATGTATCCATATAGGAGAAAACAGAGTGAAACCTAAACATGAAAACGGTTCCTGCAAAGGAACGGTATAACCGAGAAGAACGAAATTTGGTGAGCCAAGTGGGATTGGTGTACTGATCATTACCTGCAAGTATCATCAAGATTGGGTGAAAAAATGTTTGCTGAGATTTCAGGAAACTCGTAATTTTTTGGAAGCTTGGCAACCCCTTTGAATGAAAGTGATTCTCGTCAGTCTCTGCTTCTGGCTACTTCAATAGGACACAAACCATAGCAATAGAACTTGGAACTACATTATTGTGCCAAGTTTCAAAGAGCTAGCACAAACCGTGTTTGATTTAGAGTTCCAACTACATGTATCCATATAGGAGAAAACAGAGTGAAACCTAAACAGGAAAACGGTTTCTGCAAAGGAAGGGTTTAACCGAAAAGAACGAAATTTGGTGAGCCAAGTGGGATTGGTGTACTGATCATTACCTGCAAGTATCATCAAGATTGGGTGAAAAAATGTTTGCTGAGATTTCAGGAAACTCGTAGTTTTTTGGAAGCTTGGCAACCCCTTTCAATGAAAGTGATTCTCGTCAGTCTCTGCTTGGGGTTACTTCAATAGGACACAAACCATAGCGATAGAACTTGGAACTACATTATTGTTGTAAGTTTCAAAGAGCTAGCACAAACCGTGTTTGATTTAGAGTTCCAACTACATGTATCCATATAGGAGAAAACAGTGTGAAACCTAAACATGAAAACGGTTATTGCAAAGGAACGGTTTAACCGAGAAGAACGAAATTTGGTGAGGCAAGTGGGATTGGTGTACTGATCATTACCTGCAAGCCTCATCAAGAGTGGGTGAAAAAATGTTTGCTGAGATTTCAGGAAACTCGTAGTTTTTTGGAAGCTTGGCAACCCCTTTTTATGAAAGTGATTCTCGTCAGTCTCTGCTTGGGGCTACTTCAATAGGACACAAACCATAGCGATATTACTTGGAACTACATTATTGTGCCAAGTTTCAAAGAGCTAGCACAAACCGTGTTTGATTTAGAGTTCCAACTACATGTATCCATATAGGAGAAAAGAGAGTGAAACCTAAACATGAAAACGGTTCCTGCAAAGGAACGGTTTAACCGAAAAGAACGAAATTTGGTGAACCAAGTGGGATTGGTGTACTGATCATTACCTGCAAGTATCATCAAGATTGTGTGAAAATATGGTTGCTGAGATTTCAGGAATCTCGTAGTTTTTTGGAAGCTTCTCGACCCGTTTCAATGAAAGTAATTCTCGTCAGTCTCTGCTTGGGGCTCCTTCAATAGTACACAAACCATAGCGATAGAACTTGGAACTACATTATTGTGCCAAGTTTCAAAGAGCTAGCACAAACCGTGTTTGATTTAGAGTTCCAACGACATGTATCCATATAGGAGAAAACAGAGTGAAACCTAAACATGAAAACGGTTATTGCAAAGGAACGGTTTAACTGAGAAGAACGAAATTTGGTGAGCCAAGTGGGATTGGTGTACTGATCATTACCTGCAAGCCTCATCAAGAGTGGGTGAAAAAATGTTTGCTGAGATTTCAGGAAACTCGTAGTTTTTTGGAAGCTTGGCAACCCCTTTCTATGAAAGTGATTCTCGTCAGACTCAGCTTGGGGCTACTTCAATAGGACACAAACCATAGCGATAGAACTTGGAACTACATTATTGTGCCAAGTTTCAAAGAGCTAGCACAAACCAAGTTTGATTTAGAGTTCCAACTACATGTATCCATATTGGAGAAAACAGAGTGAAACCTAAACATTAAAACGATTCCTGCAAAGGAAGGGTTTAACCGAAAAGAACGAAATTTGGTGAGCCAAGTGGGATTGGTGTACTGATCATTACCTGCAAGTATCATCAAGATTGGGTGAAAAAATGTTTGCTGAGATCAGGAAACACGTAGTTTTTTGGAAGCTTGGCAACCCCTTTCAATGAAAGTGATTCTCGTCAGTCTCTGCTTGGGGCTACTTCAATAGGACACAAATCATAGCGACAGAACTTGGAACTACATTATTGTGCCAAGTTTCAAAGAGCTAGCACAAACCGTGTTTGATTTAGAGTTCCAACTACATGTATCCATATAGGAGAAAACAGAGTGAAACCTAAACATGAAAACGGTTCCTGCAAAGGAACGGTATAACCGAGAAGACGAAATTTGGTGAGCCAAGTGGGATTGGTGTACTGATCATTACCTACAAGTATCATCAAGATTGAGTGATAATATGGTTGCTGAGATTTCAGGAAACTCGTAGTTTTTTGGACGCTTGGCAACCCCTTTCAATGAAAGTGATTCTCGTCAGTCTCTGCTTGGGGCTACTTCAATAGGACACAAACCATAGCGATAGAACTTGGAACTACATTATTGTGCCAAATTTCAAAGAGCTAGCACAAACCGTGTTTGATTTAGAGTTCCAACTACCTGTATCCATATAGGAGAAAACAGAGTGAAACCTAAACATGAAAACGGTTCCTGCAAAGGAACGGTTTAACTGAGAAGAACGAAATTTGGTGAGCCAAGTGGGATTGGTGTACTGATCATTACCTACAAGTATCATCAAGATTGGGTGAAAAAAAGTTTGCTGAGATTTCAGGAAACTCGTAGTTTTTTGGAAGCTTGTCAACCCCTTTCAATGAAAGTGATTCTCTTCAGTCTCTGCTTGCGTTACTTCAATAGGACACAAATCATAGCGATAGAACTTGGAACTACATCATTGTGCCAAGTTTCAAAGAGCTAGCACAAACCGTGTTTGATTTAGAGTTCCAACTACATGTATCCATATAGGAGAAAACAGAGTGAAACCTAAACATGAAAACGGTTCCTGCAAAGGAACGGTTTAACCGAGAAGAACGAAATTTGGTGAGCCCAGTGGGATTGGTGTTCTGATCATTACCTGCAAGTATCATCAAGATTGGGTGAAAAAATGTTTGCTGAGATTTCAGGAAACTCGTAGTTTTTTGGAAGCTTGGCAACCGCTTTCAATGAAAGTGATTCTCGTCATTCTCTGCTTGGGGCTACTTCAATAGGACACAAATCATAGCGATAGAACTTGGAACTACATTATTGTGCCAAGTTTCAAAGAGCTAGCACAAACCGTGTTTGATTTAGAGTTCCAACTACATTTATCCATATAGGAGAAAACAGAGTGAAACCTAAACAGGAAAACGGTTCCTGCAAAGGAACGGTTTAACCGAGAAGAACGAAATTTGGTGAGCCCAGTGGGATTGGGGTACTGATCATTACCTGCAAGTATCATCAAGATTGGGTGAAAATATGGTTGCTGAGATTTCAGGAAACTCGTAGTTTTTTGGAAGCTTGGCAACCCCTTTCAATGAAAGTGATTCTCGTTATTCTCTGCTTGGGGCTACTTCAATAGGACACAAACCATAGCGATAGAACTTGGAACTACATTATTGTGCCAAGTTTCAAAGAGCTAGCACAAACCGTGTTTGATTTAGAGTTCCAACTACCTGTATCCATATAGGAGAAAACAGAGTGAAACCTAAACATGAAAACGGTTCCTGCAAAGGAACGGTTTAACCGAGAAGAACGAAATTTGGTGAGCCCAGTGGGATTGGTGTACTGATCATTACCTGCAAGTATCATCAAGATTGGGTGAAAATATGGTTGCTGAGATTTCAGGAAACTCGTAGTTTTTTGGAAGCTTGGCAACCCCTTTCAATGAAAGTGATTCTCGTTAGTCTCTGCTTGGGGCTACTTCAATAGGACACAAACCATAGCGATAGAACTTGGAACTACATTATTGTGCCAAATTTCAAAGAGCTAGCACAAACCGTGTTTGATTTAGAGTTCCAACTACCTGTATCC
This sequence comes from Urocitellus parryii, assembly GCF_045843805.1. NCBI lineage: Eukaryota > Metazoa > Chordata > Mammalia > Rodentia > Sciuridae > Urocitellus > Urocitellus parryii. The sequence goes on along the minus strand of NW_027552828.1, from coordinate 36,340 downwards.
ATATAGGAGAAAACAGAGTGAAACCTAAACATGAAAACGGTTCCTGCAAAGGAACGGTTTAACTGAGAAGAACGAAATTTGGTGAGCCAAGTGGGATTGGTGTACTGATCATTACCTACAAGTATCATCAAGATTGGGTGAAAAAAAGTTTGCTGAGATTTCAGGAAACTCGTAGTTTTTTGGAAGCTTGTCAACCCCTTTCAATGAAAGTGATTCTCTTCAGTCTCTGCATGGGGCTACTTCAATAGGACACAAACCATAGCGATAGAACTTGGAACTACATTATTGTGCCAAGTTTCAAAGAGCTAGCACAAACCGTGTTTGATTTAGAGTTCCAACTACCTGTATCCATATAGGAGAAAACAGAGTGAAACCTAAACATGAAAACGGTTCCTGCAAAGGAACGGTTTAACCGAGAAGAACGAAATTTGGTGAGCCCAGTGGGATTGGTGTACTGATCATTACCTGCAAGTATCATCAAGATTGGGTGAAAATATGGTTGCTGAGATTTCAGGAAACTCGTAGTTTTTTGGAAGCTTGGCAACCCCTTTCAATGAAAGTGATTCTCGTTAGTCTCTGCTTGGGGCTACTTCAATAGGACACAAACCATAGCGATAGAACTTGGAACTACATTATTGTGCCAAATTTCAAAGAGCTAGCACAAACCGTGTTTGATTTAGAGTTCCAACTACATGTATCCATATAGGAGAAAACAGAGTGAAACCTAAACATGAAAACGGTTCCTGCAAAGGAACGGTTTAAATGAGAAGAACGAAATTTGGTGAGCCAAGTGGGATTGGTGTACTGATCATTACCTACAAGTATCATCAAGATTGGGTGAAAAAAAGTTTGCTGAGATTTCAGGAAACTCGTAGTTTTTTGGAAGCTTGTCAACCCCTTTCAATGAAAGTGATTCTCTTCAGTCTCTGCTTGCGTTACTTCAATAGGACACAAATCATAGCGATAGAACTTGGAACTACATCATTGTGCCAAGTTTCAAAGAGCTAGGAAAACCGTGTTTGATTTAGAGTTCCAACTACATGTATCCATATAGGAGAAAACAGAGTGAAACCTAAACATGAAAACGGTTCCTGCAAAGGAACGGTTTAACCGAGAAGAACGAAATTTGGTGAGCCCAGTGGGATTGGTGTACTGATCATTACCTGCAAGTATCATCAAGATTGGGTGAAAAAGTGTTTGCTGAGATTTCAGGAAACTCGTAGTTTTTTGGAAGCTTGGCAACCGCTTTCAATGAAAGTGATTCTCGTCAGTCTCTGCTTGGGGCTACTTCAATAGGACACAAATCATAGCGATAGAACTTGGAACTACATTATTGTGCCAAGTTTCAAAGAGCTAGCACAAACCGTGTTTGATTTAGAGTTCCAACTACATTTATCCATATAGGAGAAAACAGAGTGAAACCTAAACAGGAAAACGGTTCCTGCAAAGGAACGGTTTAACCGAGAAGAACGAAATTTGGTGAGCCCAGTGGGATTGGGGTACTGATCATTACCTGCAAGTATCATCAAGATTGGGTGAAAATATGGTTGCTGAGATTTCAGGAAACTCGTAGTTTTTTGGAAGCTTGGCAACCCCTTTCAATGAAAGTGATTCTCATTATTCTCTGCTTGGGGCTACTTCAATAGGACACAAACCATAGCGATAGAACTTGGAACTACATTATTGTGCCAAATTTCAAAGAGCTAGCACAAACCGTGTTTGATTTAGAGTTCCAACTACATGTATCCATATAGGAGAAAACAGTGTGAAACCTAAACATGAAAACGGTTATTGCAAAGGAACAGTTTAACCAAGAAGAACGAAATTTGGTGAGCCAAGTGGGATTGGTGTACTGATCATTACCTGCAAGTATCATCAAGATTGGGTGAAAAAATGTTTGCTGAGATTTCAGGAAACTCGTAGTTTTTTGGAAGCTTGGCAACCCCTTTTTATGAAAGTGATTCTCGTCAGTCTCTGCTTGGGGCTACTTCAATAGGACACAAACCATAGCGATATTACTTGGAACTACATTATTGTGCCAAGTTTCAAAGAGCTAGCACAAACCGTGTTTGATTTAGAGTTCCAACTACATGTATCCATATAGGAGAAAAGAGAGTGAAACCTAAACATGAAAACAGTTCCTGCAAAGGAACGGTTTAACCGAAAAGAACGAAATTTGGTGAACCAAGTGGGATTGGTGTACTGATCATTACCTGCAAGTATCATCAAGATTGTGTGAAAATATGGTTGCTGAGATTTCAGGAATCTCGTAGTTTTTTGGAAGCTTCTCGACCCGTTTCAATGAAAGTAATTCTCGTCAGTCTCTGCTTGGGGCTCCTTCAATAGTACACAAACCATAGCGATAGAACTTGGAACTACATTATTGTGCCAAGTTTCAAAGAGCTAGCACAAACCGTGTTTGATTTAGAGTTCCAACGACATGTATCCATATAGGAGAAAACAGAGTGAAACCTAAACATGAAAACGGTTATTGCAAAGGAACGGTTTAACTGAGAAGAACGAAATTTGGTGAGCCAAGTGGGATTGGTGTACTGATCATTACCTGCAAGCCTCATCAAGAGTGGGTGAAAAAATGTTTGCTGAGATTTCAGGAAACTCGTAGTTTTTTGGAAGCTTGGCAACCCCTTTCTATGAAAGTGATTCTCGTCAGTCTCAGCTTGGGGCTACTTCAATAGGACACAAACCATAGCGATAGAACTTGGAACTACATTATTGTGCCAAGTTTCAAAGAGCTAGCACAAACCGAGTTTGATTTAGAGTTCCAACTACATGTATCCATATTGGAGAAAACAGAGTGAAACCTAAACATTAAAACGGTTCCTGCAAAGGAAGGGTTTAACCGAAAAGAACGAAATTTGGTGAGCCAAGTGGGATTGGTGTACTGATCATTACCTGCAAGTATCATCAAGATTGGGTGAAAAAATGTTTGCTGAGATTTCAGGAAAATCGTAGTTTTTTGGAAGCTTGGCAACCCCTTTCAATAAAAGGGATTCTCGTCAGTCTCTGCATGGGGCTACTTCAATAGGACACAAACCATAGCGATAGAACTTGGAACTACATTATTGTGCCAAGTTTCAAAGAGCTAGCACAAACCGTGTTTGATTTAGAGTTCCAACTACCTGTATCCATATAGGAGAAAACAGAGTGAAACCTAAACATGAAAACGGTTCCTGCAAAGGAACGGTTTAACCGAGAAGAACGAAATTTGGTGAGCCCAGTGGGATTGGTGTACTGATCATTACCTGCAAGTATCATCAAGATTGGGTGAAAATATGGTTGCTGAGATTTCAGGAAACTCGTAGTTTTTTGGAAGCTTGGCAACCCCTTTCAATGAAAGTGATTCTCGTTAGTCTCTGCTTGGGGCTACTTCAATAGGACACAAACCATAGCGATAGAACTTGGAACTACATTATTGTGCCAAATTTCAAAGAGCTAGCACAAACCGTGTTTGATTTAGAGTTCCAACTACCTGTATCCATATAGGAGAAAACAGAGTGAAACCTAAACATGAAAACGGTTCCTGCAAAGGAACGGTTTAACTGAGAAGAACGAAATTTGGTGAGCCAAGTGGGATTGGTGTACTGATCATTACCTACAAGTATCATCAAGATTGGGTGAAAAAAAGTTTGCTGAGATTTCAGGAAACTCGTAGTTTTTTGGAAGCTTGTCAACCCCTTTCAATGAAAGTGATTCTCTTCAGTCTCTGCTTGCGTTACTTCAATAGGACACAAATCATAGCGATAGAACTTGGAACTATATCATTGTGCCAAGTTTCAAAGAGCTAGCACAAACCGTGTTTGATTTAGAGTTCCAACTACATGTATCCATATAGGAGAAAACAGAGTGAAACCTAAACATGAAAACGGTTCCTGCAAAGGAACGGTATAACCGAGAAGAACGAAATTTGGTGAGCCAAGTGGGATTGGTGTACTGATCATTACCTGCAAGTATCATCAAGATTGGGTGAAAAAATGTTTGCTGAGATTTCAGGAAACTCGTAATTTTTTGGAAGCTTGGCAACCCCTTTGAATGAAAGTGATTCTCGTCAGTCTCTGCTTCTGGCTACTTCAATAGGACACAAACCATAGCAATAGAACTTGGAACTACATTATTGTGCCAAGTTTCAAAGAGCTAGCACAAACCGTGTTTGATTTAGAGTTCCAACTACATGTATCCATATAGGAGAAAACAGAGTGAAACCTAAACAGGAAAACGGTTTCTGCAAAGGAAGGGTTTAACCGAAAAGAACGAAATTTGGTGAGCCAAGTGGGATTGGTGTACTGATCATTACCTGCAAGTATCATCAAGATTGGGTGAAAAAATGTTTGCTGAGATTTCAGGAAACTCGTAGTTTTTTGGAAGCTTGGCAACCCCTTTCAATGAAAGTGATTCTCGTCAGTCTCTGCTTGGGGTTACTTCAATAGGACACAAACCATAGCGATAGAACTTGGAACTACATTATTGTTGTAAGTTTCAAAGAGCTAGCACAAACCGTGTTTGATTTAGAGTTCCAACTACATGTATCCATATAGGAGAAAACAGAGTGAAACCTAAACATGAAAACGGTTATTGCAAATTAACGGTTTAACTGAGAAGAACGAAATTTGGTGAGCCAAGTGGGATTGGTGTACTGATCATTACCTGCAAGCCTCATCAAGAGTGGGTGAAAAAATGTTTGCTGAGATTTCAGGAAACTCGTAGTTTTTTGGAAGCTTGGCAACCCCTTTTTATGAAAGTGATTCTCGTCAGTCTCTGCTTGGGGCTACTTCAATAGGACACAAACCATAGCGATATTACTTGGAACTACATTATTGTGCCAAGTTTCAAAGAGCTAGCACAAACCGTGTTTGATTTAGAGTTCCAACTACATGTATCTATATAGGAGAAAAGAGAGTGAAACCTAAACATGAAAACGGTTCCTGCAAAGGAACGGTTTAACCGAAAAGAACGAAATTTGGTGAACCAAGTGGGATTGGTGTACTGATCATTACCTGCAAGTATCATCAAGATTGTGTGAAAATATGGTTGCTGAGATTTCAGGAATCTCGTAGTTTTTTGGAAGCTTCTCGACCCGTTTCAATGAAAGTAATTCTCGTCAGTCTCTGCTTGGGGCTCCTTCAATAGTACACAAACCATAGCGATAGAACTTGGAACTACATTATTGTGCCAAGTTTCAAAGAGCTAGCACAAACCGTGTTTGATTTAGAGTTCCAACGACATGTATCCATATAGGAGAAAACAGAGTGAAACCTAAACATGAAAACGGTTATTGCAAAGGAACGGTTTAACTGAGAAGAACGAAATTTGGTGAGCCAAGTGGGATTGGTGTACTGATCATTACCTGCAAGCCTCATCAAGAGTGGGTGAAAAAATGTTTGCTGAGATTTCAGGAAACTCGTAGTTTTTTGGAAGCTTGGCAACCCCTTTCTATGAAAGTGATTCTCGTCAGTCTCAGCTTGGGGCTACTTCAATAGGACACAAACCATAGCGATAGAACTTGGAACTACATTATTGTGCCAAGTTTCAAAGAGCTAGCACAAACCGAGTTTGATTTAGAGTTCCAACTACATGTATCCATATTGGAGAAAACAGAGTGAAACCTAAACATTAAAACGGTTCCTGCAAAGGAAGGGTTTAAACCGAAAAGAACGAAACTTGGTGAGCCAAGTGGGATTGGTGTACTGATCATTACCTGCAAGTATCATCAAGATTGGGTGAAAAAATGTTTGCTGAGATTTCAGGAAAATCGTAGTTTTTTGGAAGCTTGGCAACCCCTTTCAATAAAAGGGATTCTCGTCAGTCTCTGCATGGGGCTACTTCAATAGGACACAAACCATAGCGATAGAACTTGGAACTACATTATTGTGCCAAGTTTCAAAGAGCTAGCACAAACCGTGTTTGATTTAGAGTTCCAACTACCTGTATCCATATAGGAGAAAACAGAGTGAAACCTAAACATGAAAACGGTTCCTGCAAAGGAACGGTTTAACCGAGAAGAACGAAATTTGGTGAGCCCAGTGGGATTGGTGTACTGATCATTACCTGCAAGTATCATCAAGATTGGGTGAAAATATGGTTGCTGAGATTTCAGGAAACTCGTAGTTTTTTGGAAGCTTGGCAACCCCTTTCAATGAAAGTGATTCTCGTTAGTCTCTGCTTGAGGCTACTTCAATAGGACACAAACCATAGCGATAGAACTTGGAACTACATTATTGTGCCAAATTTCAAAGAGCTAGCACAAACCGTGTTTGATTTAGAGTTCCAACTACCTGTATCCATATAGGAGAAAACAGAGTGAAACCTAAACATGAAAACGGTTCCTGCAAAGGAACGGTTTAACTGAGAAGAACGAAATTTGGTGAGCCAAGTGGGATTGGTGTACTGATCATTACCTACAAGTATCATCAAGATTGGGTGAAAAAAAGTTTGCTGAGATTTCAGGAAACTCGTACTTTTTTGGAAGCTTGTCAACCCCTTTCAATGAAAGTGATTCTCTTCAGTCTCTGCTTGCGTTACTTCAATAGGACACAAATCATAGCGATAGAACTTGGAACTACATCATTGTGCCAAGTTTCAAAGAGCTAGCACAAACCGTGTTTGATTTAGAGTTCCAACTACATGTATCCATATAGGAGAAAACAGAGTGAAACCTAAACATGAAAACGGTTCCTGCAAAGGAACGGTATAACCGAGAAGAACGAAATTTGGTGAGCCAAGTGGGATTGGTGTACTGATCATTACCTGCAAGTATCATCAAGATTGGGTGAAAAAATGTTTGCTGAGATTTCAGGAAACTCGTAATTTTTTGGAAGCTTGGCAACCCCTTTGAATGAAAGTGATTCTCGTCAGTCTCTGCTTCTGGCTACTTCAATAGGACACAAACCATAGCAATAGAACTTGGAACTACATTATTGTGCCAAGTTTCAAAGAGCTAGCACAAACCGTGTTTGATTTAGAGTTCCAACTACATGTATCCATATAGGAGAAAACAGAGTGAAACCTAAACATGAAAACGGTTCCTGCAAAGGAACGGTATAACCGAGAAGACGAAATTTGGTGAGCCAAGTGGGATTGGTGTACTGATCATTACCTGCAAGTATCATCAAGATTGAGTGATAATATGGTTGCTGAGATTTCAGGAAACTCGTAGTTTTTTGGACGCTTGGCAACCCCTTTCAATGAAAGTGATTCTCGTCAGTCTCTGCTTGGGGCTACTTCAATAGGACACAAACCATAGCGATAGAACTTGGAACTACATTATTGTGCCAAGTTTCAAAGAGCTAGCACAAACCGTGTTTGATTTAGAGTTCCAACTACATGTATCCATATAGGAGAAAACAGAGTGAAACCTAAACAGGAAAACGGTTTCTGCAAAGGAAGGGTTTAACCGAAAAGAACGAAATTTGGTGAGCCAAGTGGGATTGGTGTACTGATCATTACCTGCAAGTATCATCAAGATTGGGTGAAAAAATGTTTGCTGAGATTTCAGGAAACTCGTAGTTTTTTGGAAGCTTGGCAACCGCTTTCAATGAAAGTGATTCTCGTCAGTCTCTGCTTGGGGCTACTTCAATAGGACACAAATCATAGCGATAGAACTTGGAACTACATTATTGTGCCAAGTTTCAAAGAGCTAGCACAAACCGTGTTTGATTTAGAGTTCCAACTACATTTATCCATATAAGAGAAAACAGAGTGAAACCTAAACAGGAAAACGGTTCCTGCAAAGGAACGGTTTAACCGAGAAGAACGAAATTTGGTGAGCCCAGTGGGATTGGGGTACTGATCATTACCTCCAAGTATCATCAAGATTGGGTGAAAATATGGTTGCTGAGATTTCTGGAAACTCGTAGTTTTTTGGAAGCTTGGCAACCCCTTTCAATGAAAGTGATTCTCGTTATTCTCTGCTTGGAGCTACTTCAATAGGACACAAACCATAGCGATAGAACTTGGAACTACATTATTGTGCCAAATTTCAAAGAGCTAGCACAAACCGTGTTTGATTTAGAGTTCCAACTACATGTATCCATATAGGAGAAAACAGAGTGAAACCTAAACATGAAAACGGTTATTGCAAAGGAACGGTTTAACCGAGAAGAACGAAATTTGGTGAGCCAAGTGGGATTGGTGTACTGATCATTACCTGCAAGTATCATCAAGATTGGGTGAAAAAATGTTTGCTGAGATTTCAGGAAACTCGTAGTTTTTTGGAAGCTTGGCAACCCCTTTCAATAAAAGGGATTCTCGTCAGTCTCTGCATGGGGCTACTTCAATAGGACACAAACCATAGCGATAGAACTTGGAACTACATTATTGTGCCAAGTTTCAAAGAGCTAGCACAAACCGTGTTTGATTTAGAGTTCCAACTACCTGTATCCATATAGGAGAAAACAGAGTGAAACCTAAACATGAAAACGGTTCCTGCAAAGGAACGGTTTAACTGAGAAGAACGAAATTTGGTGAGCCAAGTGGGATTGGTGTACTGATCATTACCTACAAGTATCATCAAGATTGGGTGAAAAAAAGTTTGCTGAGATTTCAGGAAACTCGTAGTTTTTTGGAAGCTTGTCAACCCCTTTCAATGAAAGTGATTCTCTTCAGTCTCTGCTTGCGTTACTTCAATAGGACACAAATCATAGCGATAGAACTTGGAACTACATTATTGTGCCAAGTTTCAAAGAGCTAGCACAAACCGTGTTTGATTTAGAGTTCCAACTACATGTTTCCATATAGGAGAAAACAGAGTGAAACCTAAACATGTAAACTGTTCCTGCAAAGGAACGGTTTAACCGAGAAGAACGAAATTTGGTGAGCCCAGTGGGATTGGTGTACTGATCATTACCTGCAAGTATCATCAAGATTGGGTGAAAAAATGTTTGCTGAGATTTCAGGAAACTCGTAGTTTTTTGGAAGCTTGTCAACCCCTTTCAATGAAAGTGATTCTCTTCAGTCTCTGCTTGGGGCTACTTCAATAGGACACAAATCATAGCGATAGAACTTGGAACTACATTATTGTGCCAAGTTTCAAAGAGCTAGCACAAACCGTGTTTGATTTAGAGTTCCAACTACATTTATCCATATAAGAGAAAACAGAGTGAAACCTAAACAGGAAAACGGTTTCTGCAAAGGAAGGGTTTAACCGAAAAGAACGAAATTTGGTGAGCCAAGTGGGATTGGTGTACTGATCATTACCTGCAAGTATCATGAAGATTGGGTGAAAAAATGTTTGCTGAGATTTCAGGAAACTCGTAGTTTTTTGGAAGCTTCTCAACACCTTTCAATGAAAGTGATTCTCGTCAGTCTCTGCTTGGGGTTACTTCAATAGGACACAAACCATAGCGATAGAACTTGGAACTACATTATTGTGGTAAGTTTCAAAGAGCTAGCACAAACCGTGTTTGATTTAGAGTTCCAACTACATGTATCCATATAGGAGAAAACAGAGTGAAACCTAAACATGAAAACGGTTATTGCAAAGGAACGGTTTAACCGAGAAGAACGAAATTTGGTGAGGCAAGTAGGATTGGTGTACTGATCATTACCTGCAAGCCTCATCAAGAGTGGGTGAAAAAATGTTTGCTGAGATTTCAGGAAACTCGTAGTTTTTTGGAAGCTTGGCAACCCCTTTCAATGAAAGTGATACTCGTCAGTCTCTGCTTGGGGCTACTTCAATAGGACACAAACCATAGCGATAGAACTTGGAACTACATTATTGTGCCAAGTTTCAAAGAGCTAGCACAAACCGTGTTTGATTTAGAGTTCCAACTACATGTATCCATATAGGAGAAATGAGAGTGAAACCTAAACATGAAAACGGTTCCTGCAAAGGAACGGTATAACCGAGAAGACGAAATTTGGTGAGCCAAGTGGGATTGGTGTACTGATCATTACCTGCAAGTATCATCAAGATTGAGTGATAATATGGTTGCTGAGATTTCAGGAAACTCGTAGTTTTTTGGAAGCTTGGCAACCCCTTTCAATGAAAGTGATTCTCGTCAGTCTCTGCTTGGGGCTACTTCAATAGGACACAAACCATAGCGATAGAACTTGGAACTACATTATTGTGGTAAGTTTCAGAGAGCTAGTACAAACCGTGTTTGATTTAGAGTTCCAACTACATGTATCCATATAGGAGAACACAGAGTGAAACCTAAACATGAAAACGGTTCCTGCAAAGGAACGGTTTAACCGAGAAGAACGAAATTTGGTGAGCCAAGTGGGATTGGTGTACTGATCATTACCTGCAAGCCTCATCAAGAGTGGGTGAAAAAATGTTTGCTGAGATTTCAGGAAACTCGTCGTTTTTTGGAAGCTTGGCAACCCCTTTCAATGAAAGTGATTCTCGTCAGTCTCTGCTTGGGGCTACTTCAATAGGACACAAACCATAGCGATAGAACTTGGAACTACATTATTTTGCCAAGTTTCAAAGAGCTAGCACAAACCGTGTTTGATTTAGAGTTCCAACTACATGTATCCATATAGGAGAAAACAGAGTGAAACCTAAACATGAAAACGGTTCCGCAAAGGAACGGTTTAACCGAAAAGAACGAAATTTGGTGAACCAAGTGGGATTGGTGTACTGATCATTACCTGCAAGTATCATCAAGATTGGGTGAAAATATGGTTGCTGAGATTTCAGGAATCTCGTAGTTTTTTGGAAGCTTCTCAACCCGTTTCAATGAAAGTAATTCTCGTCAGTCTCTGCTTGGGGCTCCTTCAATAGGACACAAACCATAGCGATAGAACGTGGAACTACATTATTGTGCCAAGTTTCAAAGAGCTAGCACAAACCGTGTTTGATTTAGAGTTCCCACTACATGTATCCATATAGGAGAAAACAGAGTGAAACCTAAACATGAAAACGGTTATTGCAAAGGAACGGTTTAACCGAGAAGAACGAAATTTGGTGAGCCAAGTGGGATTGGTGTACTGATCATTACCTGCAAGTATCATCAAGATTGGGTGAAAAAATGTTTGCTGAGATTTCAGGAAACTCGTAGTTTTTTGGAAGCTTCTCAACACCTTTCAATGAAAGTGATTCTCGTCAGTCTCTGCTTGGGGTTACTTCAATAGGACACAAACCATAGCGATAGAACTTGGAACTACATTATTGTGGTAAGTTTCAAAGAGCTAGCACAAACCGTGTTTGATTTAGAGTTCCAACTACATGTATCCATATAGGAGAAAACAGAGTGAAACCTAAACATGAAAACGGTTATTGCAAAGGAACGGTTTAACCGAGAAGAACGAAATTTGGTGAGGCAAGTAGGATTGGTGTACTGATCATTACCTGCAAGCCTCATCAAGAGTGGGTGAAAAAATGTTTGCTGAGATTTCAGGAAACTCGTAGTTTTTTGGAAGCTTGGCAACCCCTTTCAATGAAAGTGATTCTCGTCAGTCCCTGCTTGGGGCTACTTCAATAGGACACAAACCATAGCGATAGAACTTGGAACTACATTATTGTGCCAAGTTTCAAAGAGCTAGCACAAACCGTGTTTGATTTAGAGTTCCAAGTACATGTATCCATATAGGAGAAAAGGGAGTGAAACCTAAACATGAAAACGGTTCCGCAAAGGAACGGTTTAACCGAAAAGAACGAAATTTGGTGAACCAAGTGGGATTGGTGTACTGATCATTACCTGCAAGTATCATCAAGATTGTGTGAAAATATGGTTGCTGAGATTTCAGGAATCTCGTAGTTTTTTGGAAGCTTCTCGACCCGTTTCAATGAAAGTAATTCTCGTCAGTCTCTGCTTGGGGCTCCTTCAATAGTACACAAACCATAGCGATAGAACTTGGAACTACATTATTGTGCCAAGTTTCAAAGAGCTAGCACAAACCGTGTTTGATTTAGAGTTCCAACGACATGTATCCATATAGGAGAAAACAGAGTGAAACCTAAACATGAAAACGGTTATTGCAAAGGAACGGTTTAACTGAGAAGAACGAAATTTAGTGAGCCAAGTGGGATTGGTGTACTGATCATTACCTGCAAGCCTCATCAAGAGTGGGTGAAAAAATGTTTGCTGAGATTTCAGGAAACTCGTAGTTTTTTGGAAGCTTGGCAACCCCTTTCTATGAAAGTGATTCTCGTCAGTCTCAGCTTGGGGCTACTTCAATAGGACACAAACCATAGCGATAGAACTTGGAACTACATTATTGTGCCAAGTTTCAAAGAGCTAGCACAAACCGAGTTTGATTTAGAGTTCCAACTACATGTATCCATATTGGAGAAAACAGAGTGAAACCTAAACATTAAAACGGTTCCTGCAAAGGAAGGGTTTTAACCGAAAAGAACGAAATTTGGTGAGCCAAGTGGGATTGGTGTACTGATCATTACCTGCAGTATCATCAAGATTGGGTGAAAAAATGTTTGCTGAGATCAGGAAACACGAGGTTTTTGGAAGCTTGGCAACCCTTTCAATGAAAGTGATTCTCGTCAGTCTCTGCTTGGGGCTACTTCAATAGGACACAAATCATAGCGACAGAACTTGGAACTACATTATTGTGCCAAGTTTCAAAGAGCTAGCACAAACCGTGTTTGATTTAGAGTTCCAACTACATGTATCCATATAGGAGAAAACAGAGTGAAACCTAAACATGAAAACGGTTCCTGCAAAGGAACGGTATAACCGAGAAGACGAAATTTGGTGAGCCAAGTGGGATTGGTGTACTGATCATTACCTGCAAGTATCATCAAGATTGAGTGATAATATGGTTGCTGAGATTTCAGGAAACTCGTAGTTTTTTGGAAGCTTGGCAACCCCTTTCAATGAAAGTGATTCTCGTCAGTCTCTGCTTGGGGCTACTTCAATAGGACACAAACCATAGCGATAGAACTTGGAACTACATTATTGTGCCAAGTTTCAAAGAGCTAGCACAAACCGTGTTTGATTTAGAGTTCCAACTACATGTATCCATATAGGAGAAAACAGATTGAAACCTAAACAGGAAAACGGTTTCTGCAAAGGAAGGGTTTAACCGAAAAGAACGAAATTTGGTGAGCCAAGTGGGATTGGTGTACTGATCATTACCTGCAAGTATCATCAAGATTGGGTGAAAAATGTTTGCTGAGATTTCAGGAAACTCGTAGTTTTTTGGAAGCTTCTCAACACCTTTCAATAAAGTGATTCTCTTCAGTCTCTGCTTGGGGTTACTTCAATAGGACACAAACCATAGCGATAGAACTTGGAACTACATTATTGTGGTAAGTTTCAGAGAGCTAGTACAAACCGTGTTTGATTTAGAGTTCCAACTACATGTATCCATATAGGAGAAAACAGAGTGAAACCTAAACATGAAAACGGTTATTGCAAAGGAACGGTTTAACCGAGAAGAACGAAATTTGGTGAGGCAAGTGGGATTGGTGTACTGATCATTACCTGCAAGCCTCATCAAGAGTGGGTGAAAAATGTTTGCTGAGATTTCAGGAAACTCGTCGTTTTTTGGAAGCTTGGCAACCCCTTTCAATGAAAGTGATTCTCGTCAGTCTCTGCTTGGGGCTACTTCAATAGGACACAAACCATAGCGATAGAACTTGGAACTACATTATTTTGCCAAGTTTCAAAGAGCTAGCACAAACCGTGTTTGATTTAGAGTTCCAACTACATGTATCCATATAGGAGAAAACAGAGTGAAACCTAAACATGAAAACGGTTCCGCAAAGGAACGGTTTAACCGAAAAGAACTGAAATTTGGTGAACCAAGTGGGATTGGTGTACTGATCATTACCTGCAAGTATCATCAAGATTGGGTGAAAATATGGTTGCTGAGATTTCAGGAATCTCGTAGTTTTTTGGAAGCTTCTCGACCCGTTTCAATGAAAGTAATTCTCGTCAGTCTCTGCTTGGGGCTCCTTCAATAGTACACAAACCATAGCGATAGAACTTGGAACTACATTATTTTGCCAAGTTTCAAAGAGCTAGCACAAACCGTGTTTGATTTAGAGTTCCAACGACATGTATCCATATAGGAGAAAACAGAGTGAAACCTAAACATGAAAACGGTTATTGCAAAGGAACGGTTTAACTAAGAAGAACGAAATTTGGTGAGCAAGTGGGATTGGTGTACTGATCATTACCTGGAAGCCTCATCAAGAGTGGGTGAAAAAATGTTTGCTGAGATTTCAGGAAACTCGTAGTTTTTTGGAAGCTTGGCAACCCCTTTCTATGAAAGTGATTCTCGTCAGTCTGAGCTTGGGGCTACTTCAATAGGACACAAACCATAGCGATAGAACTTGAACTACATTATTGTGCCAAGTTTCAAAGAGCTAGCACAAACCGAGTTTGATTTAATATTCCAACTACATGTATCCATATTGGAGAAAACAGAGTGAAACCTAAACATTAAAACGGTTCCTGCAAAGGAACGGTATAACCCAGAAGACGAAATTTTGGTGAGCCAAGTGGGATTGGTGTACTGATCATTACCTGCAAGTATCATCAAGAATTGAGTGATAATATGGTTGCTGAGATTTCAGGAAACTCGTAGTTTTTTGGAAGCTTGGCAACCCCTTTCAATGAAAGTGATTCTCGTCAGTCTCTGCTTGGGGCTACTTCAATAGGACACAAACCATAGCGATAGAACTTGGAACTACATTATTGTGCCAAGTTTCAAAGAGCTAGCACAAACCGTGTTTGATTTAGAGTTCCAACTACATGTATCCATATAGGAGAAAACAGAGTGAAACCTAAACAGGAAAACAGTTTCTGCAAAGGAAGGGTTTAACCGAAAACAACGAAATTTGGTGAGCCAAGTGGGATTGGGTGTACTGATCATTACCTGCAAGTATCATCAAGATTGGGTGAAAAAATGTTTGCTGAGATTTCAGGAAACTCGTAGTTTTTGGAAGCTTCTCAACACCTTTCAATAAAGTGATTCTCTCCAGTCTCTGCTTGGGGTTACTTCAATAGGACACAAACCATAGCGATAGAACTTGGAACTACATTATTGTGGTAAGTTTCAGAGAGCTAGTACAAACCGTGTTTGATTTAGAGTTCCAACTACATGTATCCATATAGGAGAAAACAGAGTGAAACCTAAACATGAAAACGGTTATTGCAAAGGAACGGTTTAACCGAGAAGAACGAAATTTGGTGAGGCAAGTGGGATTGGTGTACTGATCATTACCTGCAAGCCTCATCAAGAGTGGGTGAAAAAATGTTTGCTGAGATTTCAGGAAACTCGCCGTTTTTTGGAAGCTTGGCAACCCCTTTCAATGAAAGTGATTCTCGTCCAGTCTCTGCTTGGGGCTACTTCAATAGGACACAAACCATAGCGATAGAACTTGGAACTACATTATTTTGCCAAGTTTCAAAGAGCTAGCACAAACAGTGTTTGATTTAGAGTTCCAACTACATGTATCCATATAGGAGAAAACAGAGTGAAACCTAAACATGAAAATGGTTCCGCAAAGGAACGGTTAAACCGAAAAGAATGAAATTTGGTGAACCAAGTGGGATTGGTGTACTGATCATTACCTGCAAGTATCATCAAGATTGGGTGAAAATATGGTTGCTGAGATTTCAGGAATCTCGTAGTTTTTTGGAAGCTTGGCAACCCCTTTCAATGAAAGTGATTCTCGTCAGTCTCTCCTTGGGGCTACTTCAATAGCACACAAACCATAGCGATTGAACGTGGAACTACATTATTGTGCCAAGTTTCAAAGAGCTAGCACAAACCGTGTTTGATTTAGAGTTCCAACTACATGTATCCATATAGGAGAAAACAGAGTGAAACCTAAACATGAAAACGGTTCCTGCAAAGGAACGGTTTAACCGAGAAGAACAATATTAGGTGAGCCATGTGGGATTGGTGTACTGATCATTACCTGCAAGTCTCATCAAGATTGGGTGAAAAAATATTTGCTGAGATTTCAGCAAACTTGTAGTTTTTGGAAGCTCGGCAACCCTTTCAATGAAAGTGATTCTCGTGAGTCTCTTGCTTGGGACTACTGCAATAGGACACAAACCACAGCGATAGAACTTGGAATTATATTATTGTGCCAAGTTTCAAAGAGCTAGCACAAACCGTGTTTGATTTAGAGTTCCAACTACATGTATCCATATAGGAGAAAACAGAGTGAAACCCTAAACATGAAAACGGTTCCTGCAAAGGAACGGTTTAACCGAGAAGAACGAAATTTGGAGACCCAAGTTTCATTGTTGTACGGGTCATTACCTGCAAGTATGATCAAGATTGGGTGAAAAAATTTTTGCTGAGATTTCAGGAAACTCGTAGTTTTTTGGAAGCTTGGCAACCCCTTTCAATGAAAGTGATTCTCGTCAGTCTCTGCTTGGGGCTACTTCAATAGGACACAAACCATACCGATTGAACTTGGAACTACATTATTGTGCCAAGTTTCAAAGAGCTAGCACAAACCGTGTTTGATTTAGAGTTCCAACTCATGTATCCATATAGGAGAAAACAGAGTGAAACCTAAACATGAAAACGGTTCCTACAAAGGAACGGTTTAACCGAGAAGAACGAAATTTGGTGAGCCAAGTGGGATTGGTGTACTGATCATTAAATGGAAGTATCATCAAGATTGGGTGAAAAAATGTTTGCTGAGATTTCAGGAAACTCGTAGTTTTTTGGAAGTTTGGCAACCCCTTTCAATGAAAGTGATTCTCGTCAGTCTCTGCTTGGGGCTTCTTCAATAGGACACAAACCACAGCGATAGTACTTGAAACTACATTATTGTGCCAAGTTTCAAAGAGCTAGCACAAACCGTGTTTGATTTAGAGTTCCATCTACATGTTTCCATATAGGAGAAAAGAGAGTGAAACCTAAACATGAAAACGGTTCCTGCAAAGGAACGGTTTAAGCGAGAAGAACGAAATTTGGTGAGCCAAGTGGGATTGGTGTACTGATCATTACCTGCAAGTATCATCAAGATTGGGTGAAAAAAGGTTTGCTGAGATTTCAGGAAACTCGTAGTTTTTTGGAAGCTTGGCAACCCCTTTCAATGAAAGTGATTCTCGTCAGTCTCTGCTTGGGGCTACTTCAATAGGACACAAAACATAGCGATAGAACTTGGAACTACTTTATTATGCCAACTTTCAAAGAGCTAGCACAAACCGTGTTTGATTTAGAGTTCCAACTACATGTATCCATATAGGAGAAAACAGAGTGAAACCTAAACATGAAAACGGTTCCTGCAAAGGAACGGTTTAACCGAGATGAACGAAATTTGGAGACCCAAGTTTGATTGTTGTACGGGTCATTACCTGCAAGTATCATCAAGAGTGGGTGAAAAAAGGTTTGCTGAGATTTCAGGAAACTCGTAGTTTTTTGGAAGCTTGGCAACCCCTTTCAATGAAAGTGATTCTCGTCAGTCTATGCTTGGGGCTACTTCAAAAGGACACAAACCATAGCGATTGAACTTGGAACTACATTATTGTGCAAGTTTCAAAGAGCTAGCACAAACCGTGTTTGATTTAGAGTTCCAACTCATGTATCCATATTGGAGAAAACAGAGTGAAACCTAAACATGAAACCATTTCCTGCAAAGGAACGGTTTAACCGAGAAGAAAGAAATTTGGTGAGCCAAGTTTGATTGTTGTACGGGTCATTACCTGCAAGTATCATCAAGATTGGGTGAAAAAAGGTTTGCTGAGATTTCAGGAAACTCGTAGTTTTTGGAAGCTTGGCAACCCCTTTCAATGAAAGTGATTCTCGTCAGTCTCTGCTTGGGGCTACTTCAATCGGACACAAACCACAGCGATAGAACTTGGAACTACATTATTGTGCCAAGTTTCAAAGAGCTAGCACAAACCGTGTTTGATTTAGAGTTCCAACTACATGTATCGATATAGGAGAAAACAGAGTGAAACCTAAACGTGAAAAAGGTTCCTGCAAATGATCGGTTTAAGCGAGATGAACGAAAATTGGTGAGCCAAGTGGGATTGGTGTACTGATCATTACCTGCAAGTCTCATCAAGATTGGGTGAAAAAAAGTTTGCTGAGATTTCAGGAAACTCGTAGATTTTGGAAGCTTGGCAACCCCTTTCAATGAAAGTGATTCTCGTCAGTCTCTGCTTGGGGCTACTTCAATAGGACACAAACCATAGCGATAGAACTTGGAACTACATTATTGTGCCAAGTTTCAAAGAGCTAGCACAAACCGTGTTTGATTTAGAGTTCCAACTACATGTATCCATATAGGAGAAAACAGAGTGAAACCTAAACATGAAAACGGTTCCTGCAAAGGAACGGTTTACGCGAGAAGAACGAAATGTGGTGAGCCAAGTGGGATTGGTGTACTGATCATTACCTGCAAGTATCATCAAGATTGGGTAAAAAAAAAATGTTTGCTGAGATTTCAGGAAACTCGTAGTTTTTTGGAAGCTTGGCAACCCCTATCAATGAAAGTGATTGTCCTCAGTCTCTGCTTGGTGCTACTTCAATAGGACACAAACGATAGCGACAGAACTTGGAACTACATTATTGTGCCAAGTTTCAAAAAGCTAGCACAAACCGGGTTTGATTTAGAGTTCCAACTACATGTATCCATATAGGAGAAAACAGAGTGAAACGTAAACATGAAAACGGTTCCTGCAAAGGAAGGGTTTAACCGAGAAGAAAGAAATTTGGTGAGCCAAGTGGGATTGGTGTACTGATCATTAACTGCAAGTATCATCAAGATTGGATGAAAAAAGGTTTGCAGAGATTTCAGGAACCTCGTAGTTTTTTGGAAGCTTTGCAACCCCTAAAATGAAAGTGATTCTTGTCAGACTCTGCTTGAGGCTACTTCAATAGGACACAAACCATAGCGATAGAACTTGGAACTACATTATTGTGCAAAGTTTCAAAGAGCTAGCACAAACCGTTTTTGAGTTAGGGTTCCAACTACATGTATCCATATAGGAGAAAACAGAGTGAAACCTAAACATGAAAACGGTTCCTGCAAAGGAACGGTTTAACCGAAAAGAACGAAATTTGGTGAGCCATGTGGGATTGGTGTACTGATCATTACCTGCAACTATCATCAAGATTGGGTGAAAAAATGTTTGCTGAGATTTCAGGAAACTAGTAATTTTTTGGAAGCTTGGCAACCCCTTTCAATGAAAGTGATTCTCGTCACTCTCTGCTTGGGGCTACTTCAATAGGACACAAACCATAGCGATAGAACTTGGAACTACATTATTGTGCCAAGTTTCAAAGAGCTAGCACAAACCGTGTTTGATTTAGAGTTCCAACTACATGTATCCATATAGGAGAAAACAGAGTGAAACCTAAACATCAAAACGGTTCCTACAAAGGAACGGTTTAACCGAGAAGAACGAAATTTGGTGAGCCAAGTGGGAATCGTGTACTGATCATTAAATCGTAGTATCATAAAGATTGGGTGAAAAAATGTCTGCTGAGATTTCAGGAAACTCGTAGTGTTTTGGAAGCTTGGCAACCCCTTTCAATGAAAGTGATTCTCGTCAGTCTCCGCTTCAGGCTACTTCAATAGGACACAAACCATAGCGATAGAACTTGGAACTACATTATTGTGCAAAGTTTCAAAGAGCTAGCACAAACCGTGTTTGATTTAGGGTTCCAACTACATGTATCCATATAGGAGAAAACAGTGTGAAACCTAAACATGAAAACGGTTCCTGCAAAGGAACGGTTTAACCGAGAAGAACGAAATATGGTGAGCCAAGTGGGATTGGTGTACTGATCATTACCTGCAGGTATCATCAAGATTGGCTGAAAAAAGGTTTGCTGAGATTTCAGGAAACACGTAGTTTTTTGGAAGCTTGGCAACCCGTTTCAATGAAAGTGATTCTCGTCAGTCTCTGCTTGGGGATACTTCAATAGGACACAAACCATATTGATAGAACTTTGAACTACATTATTGTGCCAAGTTTCAAAGAGCTAGTACAAACCGTGTTTGATTTATTGTTCCAACTACATGTTTCCGTATAGGAGAAAACACAGTGAAACCTAAACATGAAAACGGTTCCTGCAAAGGAACGGTTTAACCGAGAAGAACGAAATTTGGTGAGCCAAGTGGGAATGGGGACTGATCATTACCTGCAAGTATCATCAAGATTGAGTGAAAAAATGTTTCTGAGATTTCAGGAAACTCGTAGTTTTTTTGGAAGCTTGGCAACCCCTTTCAATGAAAGTGATTCTCGTCAGTCTCTGCTTGAGGCTACTTCAATAGGACACAAACCAAAGCGATAGAACTTGGAACTACATTATTGTGCCATGTTTCAAAGAGCTAGCACAAACCGTGTTTGATTTAGAGTTCCAAATACATGTATCCATATAGGAGAAAACAGAGTTAAACCTAAACATGAAAACGGTTCCTGCAAAGGAACGGATTAACCGAGAAGAACGAAATTAGGTGAGCCAAATGGGATTGGTGTACTGATCATTAAATGCAATTATCATCAAGATTGGGTGAAAAAATATTTGCTGAGATTTCAGGAAACTTGTAGTTTTTGGAAGCTCGGCAACCCCTTTCAATGAAAGTGATTCTCGTCAGTCTCTGCTTGGGGCTACTTCAATAGGACACAAACCATAGCGATAGAACTAGGAACTACATTATTGTGCCAAGTTTCAAAGAGATAGCACAAACCGTGTTTGATTTAGAGTTCCAACTACATGTATCCATGTAGGAGAAAACAGAGTGAAACCTAAACATGAAAACGGTTCCTGCAAAGGAACGGTTTAACCGAGAAGAACGAAATTTGGTGAGCCAAGTGGGATTGGTCTACTGATCATTAAATCGTAGTATCATCAAGATTGGGTGAAAAATGTCTGCTGAGATTTCAGGAAACTCGTAGTGTTTTGGAAGCTTTGCAACCCCTTTCAATGAAAGTGATTCTCGTCAGTCTCTGCTTGAGGCTACTTCAATAGGACACAAACCATAGCGATAGAACTTGGAACTACATTATTGTGCAAAGTTTCAAAGAGCTAGCACAAACCGTGTTTAATTTAGGCTTCCAACTACATGTATCCATATAGGAGAAAACAGAGTTACACCTTAACATGAAAACGGTTCCTGCAAAGGAATGGTTTAACCGAGAAGAACGAAATTAGGTGAGCCAAATGGGATTGGTGTACTGATCATTACTTGCAAGTATCATCAAGATTGGGTGAAAAAATATTTGCTGAGATTTCAGGAAACTTGTAGTTTTTGGAAGCTCGGGAACCCCTTTCAATGAAAGTTATTCTCCTCAGTCTCTGCTTGGGGCTAATTCAATAGGACACAAACCATAGTGATAGATCTAGGAACTACAATATTGTGCCAAGTTTCAAAGAGCTAGCACAAACCGTGTATGATTTAGAGTTCCAAATACATGTATCCATATAGGAGAAAACAGAGTGAAACCTAAACATGAAAATGGTTCCTGCAAAGGAATGGTTTAACCGAGAAAAACGAAATTTGGTGAGCCAATTGGGATTGGTGTACTGATCTTTACCTGCAAGTATCATCAAGATTGGGTGAAAAAATGTTTGCTGAGATTTCAGGGAACTCGTAGATTTTTGGAAGCTTGGGAACCCCTTTCAATGAAAGTGATTCTCGTCAGTCTCTGCTTGAGGCTACTTCAATAGGACACAAACCATAGCGATAGAACTTGGAACTACATTTTTGTGCCAAGTTTCAAAGAGCTAGCACAAACCGTGTTTGATTTAGAGTTCCAACTACATGTTTCCATATCGGAGAAAACAGAGTGAAACATAAACATGAAAACGGTTATTGTAATGGAACAGATTAACCGAGAAGAACGAAATTTGGAGACCCAAGTGGGATTGGTGTACTGATCATTACCTGCAAGTATCATCAAGATTGGGTGAATAAATGTTTGCTGAGATTTCAGGAAATCGTAGTTTTTTGGAGGCTTGGCCACCCCTTTCAATGAAAGTGATTCTCTATAGTCTCTCCTTGGGGCTACTTCAATAGGACACAAACCATAGCGATAGAACTTGGAACTACATTATTGTGCAAAGTTTCAAAGAGCTAGCACAAACCGTGTTTGATTTAGAGTTCCAACTACATGTATCCATATAGGAGAAAACACAGTGAAACATAAACATGAAAACGGTTCCTACAAAGGAACGGTTTAACCGAGAAGAACGAAATTTGGTGAGCCAAGTGGGATTGGTGTACTGATCATTACCTGCAAGTATCATCAAGATTGGGTGAAAAAATGTTTGCTGAGATTTCAGGAAACTCGTAGTTTTTTTGGAAGCCTTGCAACCCCTTTCAATGAAAGTGATTCTAGTCAGTCTCTGCTTGGGGCTACTGCAATAGGACACAAACCACAGCGATAGAACTTGGAATTACATTATTGTGCCAACTTTCAAAGAGCTAGCACAAACCGTGTTTGATTTAGAGTTCCAACTACATGTATCCATATAGGAAAAAACAGAGTGAAACCTAAACATGAAAACGGTTATTGTAAAGGAACGGTTTATCCTAGAAGAACGAAATTTGGTGAGCTAAGTGGGATTGGTGTAGTGATCATTACCTGCAAGTATCATCAAGATTGGGTGAAAAAATGTTTGCTGAGATTTCAGGAAACTCGTAGTTTCTTGTAGGATTGGCAACCCCTTTCAATTAAAGTGATTCTCGTCAGTCTCTGCTTGGGGCTACTTCAATAGGACACAAACCATAGCGATAGAACTTGGAACTACATTATTGTGCCAAGTTTCAAAGAGCTAGCACAAACCGTGTTTGATTTAGAGTTCCAACTACATGTAACCATATAGGAGAAAACAGAGTGAAACATAAACATGAAAACGGTTCCTGCAAAGGAACGGTTTAACCGAGAAGAACGAAATTTGGTGAGCCAAGTGGGATTCGTGGACTGATCATTACCTGCAAGGATCATCAAGATGGGGTGAAAAAAGGTTTGCTGAGATTTCAGGAAACTCGTAGATTTTTGGAAGCTTGGCAACTCCTTTCAATGAAAGTGATTCTCGTCAGTCTCTGCTTGGGGCTACTTCAATAGGACACAAACCATAGCGATTGAACGTGGAACTACATTATTGTGCCAAGTTTCAAAGAGCTAGCACAAACCGTGTTTGATTTAGAGTTCCAACTACATGTATCTATATAGGAGAAAACAGAGTGAAACCTAAACATGAAAACGGTTCCTGCAAAGGAACGGTTTAACCGAGATGAACGAAATTTGGAGAGCCAAGTGGGATTGGTGTACTGATCATTACATGCAAGTATAATCAAGATTGGGTGAAAAAGGGTTTGCTGAGATTTCAGGAAACTCGTAGATTCTTGGAAGCTTTGCAACCCCTTTCAATGAAAGTGATTCTCGTCAGTCTCTGCTTGGGACTTCTTCAATAGGACACAAACCATATTGATAGAACTGGAACTACATTATTGTGCCAAGTTTCAAAGAGCTAGCAGAAACCGTGTTTTGATTTAGATTTCCAACTACATGTTTCCGAATAGGAGAAAACAGAGTGAAACCTAAACATGAAAACGGTTCCTGCAAAGGAACGGTTTAACCGAGAAGAACGAAATTTGGTGAGCCAAGTGGGATTGCTGTACTGATCATTACCTGCAAGTATCATCAAGATTGGGTAAAAAAATGTTTGCTGAGATTTCAGAAAACTCGTAATTTTTTGGAAGCTTGGCAACCACTTTCAATGAAAGTGATTCTCCTCAGTCTCTGCTTGGTGCTACTTCAATAGGACACAAAACATAGCGATAGAACTTGGAACTACATTATTGTGCCAAGTTTCCAAGAGCTAGCACAAACCGTGTTTGATTTAGAGTTCCAACTACATGTATCCATATAAAAGAAAACAGATTGAAACCTAAACATGAAAACGGTTCATGCAAAGGAACGGTTTAACCGAGAAGAACGAAATTTGGTGAGCCAAGTGGGATTGGTGTACTGATCATTACCTGCAGGTATCATCAAGATTGGGTTAAAAAATGTTTGGTGAGATTTCAGGAAACTCGTAGTTTTTTGGAAGCTTGGCAACCCCTTTCAATGAAAGTGATTCTCGTCAGTCTCTGCTTGGGGATACTTCAATAGCACACAAACCATAGCGATAGAACTTGGAACTACATTATTGTGCCAAGTTTCAAAGAGCTAGCACAAACCGTGTTTGATTTAGAGTTCCAACTACATGTATCCATCTAGGAGAAAACAGAGTGAAACCTAAACATGAAAACGGTTCCTGCAAAGGAACGGTTTAACCGAGAAGAACGAAATTTGGTGAGCCAAGTGGGATTGGTGTACTGATCATTGCCTGCAAGTATTTCAAGATTGGGTGAAAAAAGGTTTGCTGAGATTTCAGGAAACTCGTAGATTTTTGGAACCTTGGCAACCCCTTTCAATGAAAGTGATTCTCGTCAGTCTCTGCTTGGGGCTACTTCAATAGGACACAAACCATAGAGATAGAACTTGGAACTACATTATTGTGCCAAGTTTCATAGAGCTCGCACAAACCGTTTTTGATTTAGAGTTCCAACTACATGTATCTGTATAGGAGAAAAGAGAGTGAAACCTAAACATGAAAACTGTTCCTGCAAAGGAACGGTTTAACTGAGATGAACGAAATTTGGAGAGCCAAGTGGGATTGGTGTACTGATCATTACATGCAAGTATAATCAAGATTGGGTAAAAAAAATGTTTGCTGAGATTTCAGGAAACTCGTAGTTTTTTGGAAGCTTGGCAACCCCTTTCAATGAAAGTGATTCTCCTCAGTCTCTGCTTGGTGCTACTTCAATAGGACATAAATGATAGCGATAGAACTTGGAACTACATTATTGTAACAAGTTTCAAAGAGCTAGCACAAACCGTGTTTGATTTAGAGTTCCAACTACATGTATCCATATAGGAGAAAACAGAGTGAAACCTAAACATGAAAACCGTTCCTGTAAAAGAACGGTTTAACCGAGAAGAACAAATTTGGTGAGCCAAGTGGGATTGGTGTACTCATCATTACCTGCAAGTATCATCAAGATTGGGTGAAAAAATGTTTGCTGAGATTTCAGGGAACTCGTAGTTTTTTGGAAGCTTGGCAACCCCTTTCAATTAAAGTGATTTCTCGTCAGTCTCTGCTTGGGGCTACTTCAATAGGACACAAACCATAGCGATAGAACTTGGAACTACATTATTGTGCCAAGTTTCCAAGAGCTAGCACAAACCGTTTTTATTTAGAGTTCCAACTACATGTATCCATATAGGAGAAAACAGAGTGAAACCTAAACATGAAAACGGTTCCTGCAAAGGAAGGTTTTAACCGAGAAGAACGGAATTTGGTGAGCCAAGTGGGATTGGTGTACTGATCATTACCTGCAGGTATCATCAAGATTGGGTGAAAAAATGTTTGCTGAGATTTCAGGAAACTCGTAGTTTTTTGGAAGCTTGGCAACCTCTTTCAATGAAAGGGATTCTCGTCAGTCTCTGCTTGGGACTTCTTCAATAGGACACAAACCATATTGATAGAACTTGGAACTATATTATTGTGCCAAGTTTCAAAGAGCCAGCACAAACCGTGTTTGATTTAGAGTTCCAACCACATGTTTCCGTATAGGAGAAAACAGAGTGAACCCTAAACATAAAAACGGTTCCTGCAAAGGAACGGTTTAACCGAGACGAACGAAATTTGGTGAGCCAAGTGGGAATGGGGTACTGATCATTACCTGCAAGTATCATCAAGATTGAGTGAAAAAATGTTTGTGAGATTTCAGGAAACTCGTAGTTTTTTGGAAGCTTGGCAACCCCTTTCAATGAAAGTGATTCTCGTCAGTCTCTGCTTGAGGCTACTTCAATAGGACACAAACCATAGTGATAGAACTTGGAACTACATTATTGTGCAAAGTTTCAAAGAGCTAGCACAAACCGTGTTTGATTTAGAGTTCCAAATACATGTATCCATATAGGAGAAAACAGAGTTAAACCTAAACATGAAAACGGTTCCTGCAAAGGAACGGATTAACCGAGAAGAACGAAATTAGGTGAGCCAAATGGGATTGGTGTACTGATCATTAAATGCAATTATCATCAAGATTGGCTGAAAAAATATTTGCTGAGATTTCAGGAAACTTGTAGTTTTTGGAAGCTCGGCAACCCCTTTCAATGAAAGTGATTCTCGTCAGTCTCTGCTTGGGGCTACTTCAATAGGACACAAACCATAGCGATAGAACTAGGAACTACATTATTGTGCCAAGTTTCAAAGAGATAGCACAAACCGTGTTTGATTTAGAGTTCCAACAACATGTATCCATGTAGGAGAAAACAGAGTGAAACCTAAACATGAAAACGGTTCCTGCAAAGGAACGGTTTAACCGAGAAGAACGAAATTTGGTGAGCCAAGTGGGATTGGTCTACTGATCATTAAATCGTAGTATCATCAAGATTGGGTGAAAAAATGTCTGCTGAGATTTCAGGAAACTCGTAGTGTTTTGGAAGCTTTGCAACCCCTTTCAATGAAAGTGATTCTCGTCAGTCTCTGGTTGAGGCTACTTCAATAGGACCCAAACCATATTGATAGAACTTGGAACTACATTATTGTGCAAAGTTTCAAAGAGCTAGCACAAACCGTGTTTAATTTAGGCTTCCAACTACATGTATCCATATAGGAGAAAACAGAGTTACACCTAAACATGAAAACGGTTCCTGCAAAGGAATGGTTTAACCGAGAAGAACGAAATTAGGTGAGCCAAATGTGATTGGTGTACTGATCATTACTTGCAAGTATCATCAAGATTGGGTGAAAAAATATTTGCTGAGATTTCAGGAAACTTGTAGTTTTTGGAAGCTCGGGAACCCCTTTCAATGAAAGTTATTCTCCTCAGTCTCTGCTTGGGGCTACTTCAATAGGACACAAACCATAGTGATAGATCTAGGAACTACAATATTGTGCCAAGTTTCAAAGAGCTAGCACAAACCGTGTATGATTTAGAGTTCCAACTACATGTATCCATATAGGAGAAAACAGAGTGAAACCTAAACATGAAAATGGTTCCTGCAAAGGAATGGTTTAACCGAGAAGAACGAAATTTGGTGAGCCAATTGGGATTGGTGTACTGATCTTTACCTGCAAGTATCATCAAGATTGGATGAAAAAATGTTTGCTGAGATTTCAGGGAACTCGTAGATTTTTGGAAGCTTGGGAACCCCTTTCAATGAAAGTGATTCTCGTCAGTCTCTGCTTGAGGCTACTTCAATAGGACACAAACCATAGCGATAGAACTTGGAACTACATTTTTGTGCCAAGTTTCAAAGAGCTAGCACAAACCGTGTTTGATTTAGAGTTCCAACTACATGTTTCCATATCGGAGAAAACAGAGTGAAACATAAACATGAAAACGGTTATTGTAATGGAACAGATTAACCGAGAAGAACGAAATTTGGAGACCCAAGTGGGATTGGTGTACTGATCATTACCTGCAAGTATCATCAAGATTGGGTGAATAAATGTTTGCTGAGATTTCAGGAAATCGTAGTTTTTTGGAGGCTTGGCCACCCCTTTCAATGAAAGTGATTCTCTATAGTCTCTCCTTGGGGCTACTTCAATAGGACACAAACCATAGCGATAGAACTTGGAACTACATTATTGTGCAAAGTTTCAAAGAGCTAGCACAAACCGTGTTTGATTTAGAGTTCCAACTACATGTATCCATATAGGAGAAAACACAGTGAAACATAAACATGAAAACGGTTCCTACAAAGGAACGGTTTAACCGAGAAGAACGAAATTTGGTGAGCCAAGTGGGATTGGTGTACTGATCATTACCTGCAAGTATCATCAAGATTGGGTGAAAAAATGTTTGCTGAGATTTCAGGAAACTCGTAGTTTTTTGGGAGCCTTGCAACCCCTTTCAATGAAATTGATTCTCGTCAGTCTCTGCTTGGGGCTACTGCAATAGGACACAAACCACAGCGATAGAACTTGGAATTACATTATTGTGCCAACTTTCAAAGAGCTAGCACAAACCGTGTTTGATTTAGAGTTCCAACTACATGTATCCATATAGGAAAAAACAGAGTGAAACCTAAACATGAAAACGGTTATTGTAAAGGAACGGTTTATCCTAGAAGAACGAAATTTGGTGAGCTAAGTGGGATTGGTGTAGTGATCATTACCTGCAAGTATCATCAAGATTGGGTGAAAAAATGTTTGCTGAGATTTCAGGAAACTCGTAGTTTCTTGTAGGATTGGCAACCCCTTTCAATTAAAGTGATTCTCGTCAGTCTCTGCTTGGGGCTACTTCAATAGGACACAAACCATAGCGATAGAACTTGGAACTACATTATTGTGCCAAGTTTCAAAGAGCTAGCACAAACCGTGTTTGATTTAGAGTTCCAACTACATGTAACCATATAGGAGAAAACAGAGTGAAACATAAACATGAAAACGGTTCCTGCAAAGGAACGGTTTAACCGAGAAGAACGAAATTTGGTGAGCCAAGTGGGATTCGTGGACTGATCATTACCTGCAAGGATCATCAAGATGGGGTGAAAAAAGGTTTGCTGAGATT
Source organism: Urocitellus parryii (assembly GCF_045843805.1). Lineage (NCBI taxonomy): Eukaryota > Metazoa > Chordata > Mammalia > Rodentia > Sciuridae > Urocitellus > Urocitellus parryii. The sequence continues at coordinate 7,860 of NW_027552828.1, read as the reverse complement.
TCAGGAAACTCGTAGATTTTTGGAAGCTTGGCAACTCCTTTCAATGAAAGTGATTCTCGTCAGTCTCTGCTTGGGGCTACTTCAATAGGACACAAACCATAGCGATTGAACGTGGAACTACATTATTGTGCCAAGTTTCAAAGAGCTAGCACAAACCGTGTTTGATTTAGAGTTCCAACTACATGTATCTATATAGGAGAAAACAGAGTGAAATCTAAACATGAAAACGGTTCCTGCAAAGGAACGGTTTAACCGAGATGAACGAAATTTGGAGAGCCAAGTGGGATTGGTGTACTGATCGTTACATGCAAGTATAATCAAGATTGGGTGAAAAAGGGTTTGCTGAGATTTCAGGAAACTCGTAGATTCTTGGAAGCTTTGCAACCCCTTTCAATGAAAGTGATTCTCCTCAGTCTCTGTTTGGTGCTACTTCAATAGGACACAAAACATAGCGATAGAACTTGGAACTACATTATTGTGCCAAGTTTCAAAGAGCTACCAGAAACCGTGTTTGATTTAGAGTTCCAACTACATGTTTCCGAATAGGAGAAAACAGAGTGAAACCTAAACATGAAAACGGTTCCTGCAAAGGAACGGTTTAACCGAGAAGAACGAAATTTGGTGAGCCAAGTGGGATTGCTGTACTGATCATTACCTGCAAGTATCATCAAGATTGTGTAAAAAAATGTTTGCTGAGATTTCAGAAAACTCGTAATTTTTTGGAAGCTTGGCAACCCCTTTCAATGAAAGTGATTCTCCTCAGTCTCTGTTTGGTGCTACTTCAATAGGACACAAAACATAGCGATAGAACTTGGAACTACATTATTGTAACAAGTTTCAAAGAGCTAGCACAAACCGTGTTTGATTTAGAGTTCCAACTACATGTATCCATATAGCAGAAAACAGATTGAAACCTAAACATGAAAACGGTTCATGCAAAGGAACGGTTTAACCGAGAAGAACGAAATTTGGTGAGCCAAGTGGGATTGGTGTACTGATCATTACCTGCAGGTATCATCAAGATTGGGTGAAAAAATGTTTGGTGAGATTTCAGGAAACTCGTAGTTTTTTGGAAGCTTGGCAACCCCTTTCAATGAAAGTGATTCTCGTCAGTCTCTGCTTGGCGCTACTTCAATAGCACACAAACCATAGCGATAGAACTTGGAACTACATTATTGTGCCAAGTTTCAAAGAGCTAGCACAAACCGTGTTTGATTTAGAGTTCCAACTACATGTATCTATATAGGAGAAAACAGAGTGAAACCTAAACATGAAAACGGTTCCTGCAAAGGAACGGTTTAACCGAGAAGAACGAAATTTGGTGAGCCAAGTGGGATTGGTGTACTGATCATTACCTGCAAGTATCATCAAGATTGGGTGAAAAAAGGTTTGCTGAGATTTCAGGAAACTCGTAGTTTTTTGGAAGCTTGGCAACCCCTTTCAATGAAAGTGATTCTCGTCAGTCTCTGCTTGGGGCTACTTCAATAGGACACAAACCATAGTGATAGAACTTGGAACTACATTATTGTGCCAAGTTTCAAAGAGCTAGCACAAACCGTGTTTGATTTAGAGTTCCAACTACATGTATCCATCTAGGAGAAAACAGAGTGAAACCTAAACATGAAAACGGTTCCTGCAAAGGAACGGTTTAACCGAGAAGAACGAAATTTGGTGAGCCAAGTGGGATTGGTGTACTGATCATTGCCTGCAAGTATTTCAAGATTGGGTGAAAAAAGGTTTGCTGAGATTTCAGGAAACTCGTCGTTTTTTGGAAGCTTGGCAACCCCTTTCAATGAAAGTGATTCTCGTCAGTCTCTGCTTGGGGCTACTTCAATAGGACACAAACCATAGAGATAGAACTTGGAACTACATTATTGTGCCAAGTTTCAAAGAGCTCGCACAAACCGTTTTTGATTTAGAGTTCCAACTACATGTATCCATATAGGAGAAAACAGAGTGAAACCTAAACATGAAAACGGTTCCTGCAAAGGAAGGTTTTAACCGAGAAGAACGGAATTTGGTGAGCCAAGTGGGATTGGTGTACTGATCATTACCTGCAGGTATCATCAAGATTGGGTGAAAAAATGTTTGCTGAGATTTCAGGAAACTCGTAGTTTTTTGGAAGCTTGGCAACCTCTTTCAATGAAAGTGATTCTCGTCAGTCTCTGCTTGGGACTTCTTCAATAGGACACAAACCATATTGATAGAACTTGGAACTATATTATTGTGCCAAGTTTCAAAGAGCCAGCACAAACCGTGTTTGATTTAGAGTTCCAACTACATGTTTCCGTATAGGAGAAAACAGAGTGAACCCTAAACATAAAAACGGTTCCTGCAAAGGAACGGTTTAACCGAGAAGAACGAAATTTGGTGTGCCAAGTGGGATTGGTGTACTGATCATTACCTGGAAGTACCATCAAGATTGGGTAAAAAAATGTTTGCTGAGATTTCAGGAAACTCATAGTTTTTTGGAAGCTTGGCAACCCCTTTCAATGAAAGTGATTCTCCTCAGTCTCTGCTTGGTGCTACTTCAATAGGACACAAACGATAGCGATAGAACTTGGAACTACATTATTGTGCTAAGTTTCAAAGAGCTAGCACAAACCGTGTTTGATTTAGAGTTCCAACTGCAAGTATCCATATAGGAGAAAACAGAGTGAAACCTAAACCTTGAAACGGTTCCTGCAAAGGAACGGTTTAACCGAGAAGAACGAAATTTGGTGAGCCAAGTGGGATTGGTGTACTGATCATTACCTACAAGTATCATCAATATTGGGTGAAAAAATATTTGCTGAGATTTCAGGAAACTCGTAGTTTTTGGAAGCTCGGCAACCCCTTTCAATGAAAGTGATTCTCGTCAGTCTCTGCTTGGGGCTACTTCAATAGGACACAAACCATAGCGATAGAACTAGGAACTCCATTATTGTGCCAAGTTTCAAAGAGCTAGCACAAACCGTGTTTGATTTAGAGTTCCAACTACATGTATCCATATAGGAGAAAACAGAGTGAAACCTAAACATGAAAACGGTTCCTGCAAAGGAACGGTTTAACCGAGAAGAACGAAATTTGGTGAGCCAAGTGGGATTCGTGTACTGATCATTACCTGCAGGTATCATCAAGATTGGGTGAAAAAAAGGTTTGCTGAGATTTCAGGAAATTCGTAGTTTTTTGGAAGCTTGGCAACCCCTTTCAATGAAAGTGATTCTCGTCAGTCTCTGCTTGGGGCTACTTCAATAGGACACAAACCATAGCGATAGAACTTGGAACTACATTATTGTGCAAAGTTTCAAAGAGCTAGGAAAAACCGTGTTTGATTTAGAGTTCCAACTACATGTATCCATATAGGAGAAAACAGAGTGAAACCTAAATATGAAAACGGTTCCTGCAAAGGAACGGTTTAACCGAGAAGAACGAAATTTGGTGAGCCAAGTGGGATTGGTGTACTGATCATTACCTGCAAGTATCATCAAGATTGGTTGAAAAAAGGTTTGCTGAGATTTCAGGAAACTCGTAGTTTTTTGGAAGCTTGGCAACCCCTTTCAATGAAAGTGATTCTCGTCAGTCTCTGCTTGGGGATACTTCAATAGGACACAAACCATAGCGATAGAACTTGGAACTACATTATTGTGCCAAGTTTCAAAGAGCTAGCACAAACCGTGTTTGATTTAGTGTTCCAACTACATGTATCTATATAGGAGAAAACAGAGTGAAACCTAAACATGAAAACGGTTCCTGCAAAGGAATGGTTTAACCGAGACGAACGAAATTTGGTGAGCCAAGTGGGATTGTTGTACTGATCATTACCTGCAGGTATCATCAAGATTGGGTGAAAAAAGGTTTGCTGAGATTTCAGGAAACTCGTAGTTTTTTGGAAGCTTGGGAACCCCTTTCAATGAACGTGATTCTCGTCAGTCTCTGCTTGGGGCTACTTCAATAGGACACAAACCATAGCGATAGAACTTGGAACTACATTATTGTGCCAAGTTTCAAAGAGCTAGGACAAACCGTGTTTGATTCAGAGTTCCAACTACATGTATCCATATAGGAGAAAACAGAGTGAAACCTAAACATGAAAACGGTTCCTGCAAAGGAACGGTTTAACCGAGAAGAACGAAATTTGGTGAGCCAAGTGGGATTGGTGTACTGATCCTTACCTGCAAGTATCATCAAGATTGGGTGAAAAAAGGTTTGCTGAGATTTCAGGAAACTCGTAGTTTCTTGGAAGCTTTGCAACCCCTTTCAATGAAAGTGATTCTCGTCAGTCTCTGCTTGGGGCTACTTCAATAGGACACAAACCATAGCGATAGAACTTGGAACTACATTATTGTGCCAAGTTTCAAAGAGCTAGCACAAACCGTGTTTGATTTAGAGTTCCAACTACATGTTTCCATATAGGAGAAAACAGAGTGAAACCTAAACATGAAAACGGTTCCTGCAAAGGAACGGTTTAACCGAGAAGAACGAAATTTGGTGAGCCAAGTGGGATTGGTGTACTGATCATTACCTGCAAGGATCATCAAGATTGGGTGAAAAGATGTTTGCTGAGATTTCAGGAAACTCATAGTTTTTTGGAAGCTTGGAAACCCCTTTCAATGAAAGTGATTCTCGTCAGTCTCTGCTTGGGACTTCTTCAATAGGACACAATCCATATAGATAGAACTTGGAACTACATTATTGTGCCAAGTTTAAAAGAGCTAGCACAAACCGTTTTTGATTTAGAGTTCCAACTACATGTATCCATATAGCAGAAAACAGAGTGAAACCTAAACATGAAAACGGTTCATGAAAAGGAACGGTTTAACCGAGAAGGACGGAATTTGGTGAGCCAAGTGGGATTGGTGTACTGATCATTACCTGCAGGTATCATCAAGATTGGGTGAAAAAATGTTTGCTGAGATTTCAGGAAACTCGTAGTTTTTTGGAAGCTTGGCAACCCCTTTCAATGAAAGTGATTCTCGTCAGTCTCTGCTTGGGACTTCTTCAATAGGACACAAACCATATTGACAGAACTTCGAACTACATTATTGTGCCAAGTTTCAAAGAGCTAGCACAAACCGTGTTTGATTTAGAGTTCCAACTACATGTATCCATCTAGGAGAAAACAGAGTGAAACCTAAACATGAAAACGGTTCCTGCAAAGGAACGGTTTAACCGAGAAAAACGAAATTTGGTGAGCCAAGTGGTATTGGTGTACAGATCCTTACCTGCAAGTATCATCAAGATTGGGTGAAAAAAGGTTTGCTGAGATTTCAGGAAACTCGTAGTTTTTTGGAAGCTTGGCAACCCCTTTCAATGAAAGTGATTCTCGTCAGTCTCTGCTTGGGGCTACTTCAATAGGACACAAACCATAGCGATTGAACGTGGAACTACATTATTGTGCCAAGTTTCAAAGAGCTAGCACAAACCGTGTTTGATTTAGAGTTCCAACTACATGTATCTATATAGGAGAAAACAGAGTGAAACCTAAACATGAAAACTGTTCCTGCAAAGGAACGGTTTAACCGAGATGAACGAAATTTGGAGAGCCAAGTGGGATTGGTGTACTGATCATTACATGCAAGTATAATCAAGATTGGGTGAAAAAAGGTTTGCTGAGATTTCAGGAAACTCGTAGTTTCTTGGAAGCTTTGCAACCCCTTTCAATGAAAGTGATTCTCGTCAGTCTCTGCTTGGGGCTACTTCAATAGGACACAAACCATAGCGATAGAACTTGGAACTACATTATTGTGCCAAGTTTCAAAGAGCTAGCACAAACCGTGTTTGATTTAGAGTTCCAACTACATGTAACCATATAGGAGAAAACAGAGTGAAACCTAAACATGAAAACGGTTCCTGCAAAGGAACGGTTTAACCGAGAAGAACGAAATTTGGTGAGCCAAGTGGGATTCGTGGACTGATAATTACCTGCAAGGATCATCAAGATTGGGTGAAAAAATGTTTGCTGAGATTTCAGCAAACTCGTAGTTTTTTGGAAGCTTGGCAACCCCTTTCAATGAAAGTGATTCTCGTCAGTCTCTGCTTGGGGCTACTTCAATAGGACACAAACCATAGCGATAGAACTTGGAACTACATTATTGTGCCAAGTTTCAAAGAGCTAGGACAAACCGTGTTTGATTCAGAGTTCCAACTACATGTATCCATATAGGAGAAAACAGAGTGAAACCTAAACATGAAAACGGTTCCTGCAAAGGAATGGTTTAACCGAGAAAACAAAATTTGGAGAGCCAAGTGGGATTGGTGTAGTGATCCTTACCTGCAAGTATCATCAAGATTGGGTGAAAAAAGGTTTGCTGAGATTTCAGGAAACTCGTAGTTTTTTGGAAGCTTGGCAACCCCTTTCAATGAAAGTGATTCTCGTCAGTCTCTGCTTGGGGCTACTTCAATAGGACACAAACCATAGCGATAGAACTTGGAACTACATTATTGTGCCAAGTTTCAAAGAGCTAGCACAAACCGTGTTTGATTTAGAGTTCCAACTACATGTATCCATATAGGAGAAAACAGAGTGAAACCTAAACATGAAAACGGTTCCTGCAAAGGAACGGTTTAACCGAGAAGAACGAAATTTGCTGAGCCAAGTGGGATTGGTGTACTGATCCTTACCTGCAAGTATCATCACGATTGGGTGAAAAAATGTTTGCTGAGATTTCAGGAAACTCGTAGTTTTTTGGAAGCTTGGCAACCCCTTTCAATGAAAGTGATTCTCGTCAGTCTCTGCTTGGGGCTACTTCAATAGGACACACACCATAGCGATTGAACGTGGAACTACATTATTGTGCCAAGTTTCAAAGAGCTAGCACAAACCGTGTTTGATTTAGAGTTCCAACTACATGTATCTATATAGGAGAAAACAGAGTGAAACCTAAACATGAAAACTGTTCCTGCAAAGCAACGGTTTAACCGAGATGAACGAAATTTGGAGAGCCAAGTGGGATTGGTGTACTGATCATTACATGCAAGAATAATCAAGATTGGGTGAAAAAAGGTTTGCTGAGATTTCAGGAAACTCGTAGTTTCTTGGAAGCTTTGCAACCCTTTCAATGAAAGTGATTCTCGTCAGTCTCTGCTTGGGGCTACTTCAATAGGACACAAACCATAGCGATAGAACTTGGAACTACATTATTGTGCCAAGTTTCAAAGAGCTAGCACAAACCGTGTTTGATTTAGAGTTCCAACTACATGTATCCATATAGGAGAAAACAGAGTGAAACCTAAACATGAAAACGGTTCCTGCAAAGGAACGGTTTAACCGAGAAGAACGAAATTTGGTGAGCCAAGTGGGATTGGTGTACTGATCATTACCTGCAAGGATCATCAAGATTGGGTGAAAAAATGTTTGCTGAGATTTCAGGAAACTCGTAGTTTTTTGGAAGCTTGGAAACCCCTTTCAATTAAAGTGATTCTCCTCAGTCTCTGCTTGGGACTTCTTCAATAGGACACAATCCATATTGATAGAACTTGGAACTACATTATTGTGCCAAATTTCAAAGAGCTAGCAGAAACCGTCTTTGATTTAGAGTTCCAACTACATGTATCCATATAGCAGAAAACAGAGTGAAACCTAAATATGAAAACGGTTCATGCAAAGGAACGGTTTAACCGAGAAGAACGAAATTTGGTGAGCCAAGTGGGATTGGTGCACTGATCCTTACCTGCAAGTATCATCAAGATTGGGTGAAAAAATGTTTGCTGAGATTTCAGGAAACTCGTAGTTTTTTGGAAGCTTGGCAACCCCTTTCAATGAAAGTGATTCTCGTCAGTCTCTGCTTGGGGCTACTTCAATAGGACACACACCATAGCGATTGAACGTGGAACTACATTATTGTGCCAAGTTTCAAAGAGCTAGCACAAACCGTGTTT
>NW_027552827.1:0-55601 GCF_045843805.1 Urocitellus parryii | reverse complement strand
TAACCAGAAGAACGAAATTTGGTGAGCCAAGTGGGATTGGTGTACTGTTCATTACCTGCCAGTACCATCAAGATTGGGTGAAAAAATGTTTGCTGAGATTGCAGAAAATTCGTAGTTTTTTGGAAGCTTGGCAACCCCTTCCAATGAATGTCATTCTCGTCAGTCTCTGCTTGGGGCTACTACCATAGGACACAAACCATAGCGATAGAACTTGGAACTACATGATTGTGCCAAGTTTCAAAGAGGTAGCACAAACCGTCTTTGACTTAGAGTTCCAACTACATGTATCCATATACGACAAAACAAAGTGAAACCTAAACATGAAAACGGTTACTGCAAAGGAACGGTTTAACCTAGAAGAATGAAATTTGGTGAGCCAAGTGAGACTGCTGTACTGATCATTACCTGCAAGTATCATCAAGATTGGGTGAAAAAATATTTGCTGAGATTTAAGGAAACTCAAAGTTTTTTGGAAGCTTGGCAACCCCTTTCAATGAAAGTGATTCTCGTCAGTCTCTTCTTGGGGCTACTTCCATAGGACACAATCCATAGTGATAGAACTTGGAACTACATTATTGTGCCAAGTTTCAAAGAGCTAGCACAAACCGTGCTTGATTTAGAATTCCAAATACATATATCCATATAGGAGAAAACAGAGTGAAACCTAAACATGAAAACGGTTACTGCAAAGGAACGGTTTAACCTAGAAGAACGAAATTTGGTGAACCAAGTGGGATTGGTGTACTTATCATTACGTGCCAGTATCATCAAGATTGGGTGAAAAAATGTTTGCTGAGATTTCAGGAAACTCGTAGTTTTTGGAAGCTTGGCAACCCCTTTCAATGAAAGTGATTCTCGTCAGTCTCTGCTTGGGGCTACTTCAATAGGACACAAACCATAGCGCTAGAACTGGGAACTACATTATTGTGCCAAGTTTCAAAGAGCTAACAGAAACCGTGTTTGATTTAGAGTTCCAACTACATGTATCCATATAGGAGAAAACAGAGTGAAACCTAAACATGAAAACGGTTACTGCAAAGGAACGGTTTAACCTAGAAGAACGAAATTTGGTGAGCCAAGTGGGACCTGTGTACTGATCATTACCTGCAAGTATCATCAAGATTGGGTGAAAAAATGTTTGATGAGATTTCAGGAAACTCGTAGTTTTTTGGAAGCTTGGCAACCCCTTCCAATGAATGTGATTCTAGTCAGTCTCCGCTTGGGTCTACTTCAATAGGACACAAACCATAGCGATAGAACTTGGAACTACATTATTGTGCCAAGTTTCAAAGAGCTAGCACAAACCGTGGTTGATTTAGAGTTCCAACTACATATATCCATATAGGAGAAAACAGAGTTAAACCTAAACATGAAAACGGTTACTGCAAAGGAACGGTTTAACCTAGAAGAACGAAATTTGGTGAACCAAGTGGGATTGGTGTACTTATCATTACGTGCCAGTATCATCAAGATTGGGTGAAAAAAATGTTTGCTGAGATTACAGGAAACTCGTAGTTTTTCGGAAGCTTGGCAACCCCTTTCAATGAAAGTGATTCTAGTCAGTCTCTGCTTGGGGTACTTCAATAGGACACAAACCATAGCGATAGAACTTGGAACTACATTATTGTGCCAAGTTTCAAAGAGCTAACAGAAACCGTGTTTGATTTAGAGTTCCAACTACATGTATCCATATAGGAGAAAACAGAGTTAAACCTAAACATGAAAACGGTTACTGCAAAGGAACGGTTTAACCTAGAAGAACGAAATTTGGTGAGACAAGTGGGATTGCTGTACTGATCATTAAATGCAAGTATCATCAAGATTGGGTGAAAAAATGTTTGCTGAGATTTCAGGAAACTCGCAGTTTTTTGAAGCTTGGGAACCCCTTCCAATGAATGTGATTCTCGTTAGTCTTTGCTTGGGGCTACTTCAATAGGACACAAACCATAGCGATAGAACTTGGAACTACATTATTGTGCCAAGTTTCAAAGAGCTAGCACAAACCGGGTTTGATTTAGAGTTCCAACTACATGTATCCATATAGGAGAAAACAGAGTGAAACCTAAACATGAAAACGGTTACTGCAAAGGAACGGTTTAACCTAGAAGAACGAAATTTTGTGAGCCAAGTGGGACTGGTGTACTGATCATTACCTGCAAGTATCATCAACATTGGGTGAAAAAATGTTTGATGAGATTTCAGGAAACTCGTAGTTTTTTGGAAGCTTGGCAACCCCTTCGAATGAATGTGATTCTCGTCAGTCACTGCTTGGGGCTACTTCAATAGGACACAAACCATAGCGATAGAACTTGGAACTACATGATTGTGCCAAGTTTCAAAGAGCTAGCACAAACCGTGTTTGATTTAGAGTTCCAACTACATGTATCCATATAGGAGAAAACAGAGTGAAACCTAAACATGAAAACGGTTACTGCAAAGGAACGGTTTAACCTAGAAGAACGAAATTTGGTGAGCCAAGTGGGATTGGTGTACTTATCATTCCCTGCCAGTATCACCAAGATTGGGTGAAAAAATGTTTGCTGAGATTTCAGGAAACTCGTCGTTTTTTGGAAGCTTGGCAACCCCTTTTAATTTTTTATTTTTTTTTTTTTTTGGCAAAAGGGGATTTATTGGGGATCCATTCCAGCGCGCTGGGACTCTGTGCCCACTCAAGAAGGGAGCGCAGCTCAGAGCCCTGAGCAGAGGTTCAAACAGAGCTTAAGTACACTTTTTGGGGAGGGCGGGAGGCTTTGCATACATCAGAACAAATCATCATGAGGCGCGGGGAAATTGAACAACAACTCTGAGATATGATTGGCACATTCATTGGCGGGAACCGGCTGGGCGGTGGTGATTGGTCATTCGTAAGCGGGTTACACTTTCAAACTGATTGGTTCGGGCCCTGTGAGGAACTGCCCTAGGCTAAATGGCCAGTAGGGCATTGTTTTAACTATCTCAGGAATCTGGGTGTAACAGAGGAACTTAATAATACCTAATCTTTTACATTCAAGCTTTCCAGGTTAGAAACTTTACCCTTTCATTCCCCACTCCTTTTTCTGACTACTTTTAATCTTAAAAGTAATGAATCATAATTATTGGGGAGTCTCATTTTTCATCTCTGTCAGTGGAGCATACTGCCTTCCGATTACCACGAGTTGTCCTGTGTTTCCTGGAATAATTTTTAGCATGGCCTCCATTTTAGATTTCACTCGGTATTAGACCCCGATTTATCTAACTACACTGACTACCTAACTTTAAATCTGGCTTCATTCCCCCCTCTAATTTGGGAACTCCTTACTGCTGTGAGGAAGGGGGACGAAGATGATCTTTCTGGCTTCTTCAGGCTGAAAAGGGACGGTGTGGGGCAAGCAGTTTGGAGTCCCCCTTAAAAATATCGGGTCTATTGAGTGGTCCATGCTAAAAGTCCAATTGAGAAGTAATAGGCTGGAGGGCCATTCGAGTGATAGGTGGTCTATAAGAGAAACAAGAATTCATTAGTACTGGAACCAGATTGATGCAGCAAGAAATGCCACAGCACAGAAATATGCCAATGAGTATAATGGCCAAGACAAAGATCAACAATGTTTCCTATCAGGCAATACCAGGAACTAGGAGTTAAGATACTGTTTCCACGACAGTGTTGCTGAGGACATGGCTTCTGAGCATGTAATTCTTTAAGGATGTTTGTCACATTGTCAGAAATGTCAGGGATGTCAACACAACAACTAACATTTAGGGTTACAGATGTCTTTTCCCTTAAGATATAGTCTAATAATTTAATGCCATCTGATCCTGCAAAATCCTTTTACTGACCTCTGTGTCTAATAGAGAAATCTTTAATTCTGCTACTCTGGGCTGGATAAACATACTGGCAAACATCAAGCCTACCTGCGTTGGTTAGAAATAAAGGCCTTAGACTAAAACTACTCTAATAGTCCCTTTGACAGTTATCAGGCATTTCTGTCTAAAAATCTCTTTTGCAGCCTCCAGTTTACTTATTGTTGGAGGTTACATTTAACTATTATTATCATTTAAGATGTCCAGGAACAGCTGTGCTTTGGCTTTGACTGTCTTTGCTAAGTGTTTAAGATGAAGCAAGTCAAACTGACTTTGTTTCCATCTATTGGTAACAGCTGAATTATCCTGGGAGTCCTCGGGAACTTCACAGCAGCTTCTCAGTTCTGCTAGTGCCATTTGCGCTGGGATGGGTCCAGGCCTTGCTTGACTATACGGCTTCCCTCAGAAGCATCAGGGATGTCTCCCTTTTCTGATGACCCTCCTTCACAGCAAATGCACTGATTGGCTTTCTGTCCTCCACTGTTGGCAACCCCTTTTAATGAAAGTGATTTTCGTCAGTCTCTGCTTGGGGCTACTTGCATAGGACACAAACCATAGCGATAGAACTTGGAACTACATTATTGTGCCTAGTTTCAAAGAGCTAACAGAAACCGTGTTTGATTTAGAGTTCCAACTACATTTATCCATATAGGAGACAAGAGAGTGAAACCTAAACATGAAAACGGTTACTGCAAAGGAACGGTTTAAACTAGAAGAACGAAATTTGGTGAGCCAAGTGGGATTGGTGTACTGATCATTACCTGCAAGTATCATCAAGTTTGGGTGAAAAAATGTTTGCTGACATTTCAGGAAACTTGTAGTTTTTTGGAAGCTTGGCAACCCCTTTCAATGAAAGTGATTCTCGTCAGTCTCTGCTTGGGGCTACTTTCATAGGACACAATCCATAGCGATAGAACTTGGAACTACATTATTGTGCCAAGTTTCAAAGAGCTAACAGAAACCGTGTTTGATTTAGAGTTCCAACTACATGTATCCATATAGGAGAAAACAGAGTGAAACCTAAACATGAAAACGGTTCCTGCAAAGGAACGGTTTAACCAGAAGAACGAAATTTGGTGAGCCAAGTGGGATTGGTGTACTGTTCATTACCTGCCAGTACCATCAAGATTGGGTGAAAAAATGTTTGCTGAGATTGCAGAAAATTTGTAGTTTTTTGGAAGCTTGGCAACCCCTTCCAATGAATGTCATTCTCGTCAGTCTCTGCTTGGGGCTACTACCATAGGACACAAACCATAGGGATAGAACTTGGAACTACATGATTGTGCCAAGTTTCAAAGAGGTAGCACAAACCGTCTTTGACTTAGAGTTCCAACTACATGTATCCATATACGACAAAACAAAGTGAAACCTAAACATGAAAACGGTTACTGCAAAGGAACGGTTTAACCTAGAAGAACGAAGTTTGGTGAGCCAAGTGGGATTGGTGTACTGATCATTACCTGCCAGTACCATCAAGATTGGGTGAAAAAATGTTTGCTGAGATTTCAGGAAACTCGTAGTTTTTTGGAAGCTTTGCAACCCCTTCCAATGAATGTGATTCTCGTCAGTCTCTGCTTGGGGCTACTTCAATAGGACACAAACCATAGCGATAGAACATGGAACTACATTATTGAGCCAAGTTTCAAAGAGCTAGCACAAACCGTGTTTGATTTAGAGTTCCAACTACATGTATCCATATAGGAGAAAACAGAGTGAAACCTAAACATGAAAACGGTTACTGCATAGGAACAGTTTAACCTAGAAGAACGAAATTTGGTGAGCCAAGTGGGATTGGTGTACTTATCATTACCTGCCAGTATCATCAAGATTGGGTGAAAAAAGGTTTGATGAGATTTCAGGAAACTCGTAGTTTTTCGGAAGCTTGGCAACCCCTTTTAATGAAAGTGATTTTCGTCAGTCTCTGCTTGGGGCTACTTGCATAGGACACAAACCATAGCGATAGAACTTGGAACTACATTATTGTGCCTAGTTTCAAAGAGCTAACAGAAACCGTGTTTGATTTAGAGTTCCAACTACATTTATCCATATAGGAGACAAGAGAGTGAAACCTAAACATGAAAACGGTTACTGCAAAGGAACGGTTTAAACTAGAAGAACGAAATTTGGTGAGCCAAGTGGGATTGGTGTACTGATCATTACCTGCAAGTATCATCAAGTTTGGGTGAAAAAATGTTTGCTGACATTTCAGGAAACTTGTAGTTTTTTGGAAGCTTGGCAACCCCTTTCAATGAAAGTGATTCTCGTCAGACTCTGCTTGGGGCTACTTTCATAGGACACAATCCATAGCGATAGAACTTGGAACTACATTATTGTGCCAAGTTTCAAAGAGCTAACAGAAACCGTGTTTGATTTAGAGTTCCAACTACATGTATCCATATAGGAGAAAACAGAGTGAAACCTAAACATGAAAACGGTTCCTGCAAAGGAACGGTTTAACCAGAAGAACGAAATTTGGTGAGCCAAGTGGGATTGGTGTACTGTTCATTACCTGCCAGTACCATCAAGATTGGGTGAAAAAATGTTTGCTGAGATTGCAGAAAATTCGTAGTTTTTTGGAAGCTTGGCAACCCCTTCCAATGAATGTCATTCTCGTCAGTCTCTGCTTGGGGCTACTACCATAGGACACAAACCATAGCGATAGAACTTGGAACTACATGATTGTGCCAAGTTTCAAAGAGGTAGCACAAACCGTCTTTGACTTAGAGTTCCAACTACATGTATCCATATACGACAAAACAAAGTGAAACCTAAACATGAAAACGGTTACTGCAAAGGAACGGTTTAACCTAGAAGAATGAAATTTGGTGAGCCAAGTGAGACTGCTGTACTGATCATTACCTGCAAGTATCATCAAGATTGGGTGAAAAAATATTTGCTGAGATTTAAGGAAACTCAAAGTTTTTTGGAAGCTTGGCAACCCCTTTCAATGAAAGTGATTCTCGTCAGTCTCTTCTTGGGGCTACTTCCATAGGACACAATCCATAGTGATAGAACTTGGAACTACATTATTGTGCCAAGTTTCAAAGAGCTAGCACAAACCGTGCTTGATTTAGAATTCCAAATACATATATCCATATTGGAGAAAACAGAGTGAAACCTAAACATGAAAACGGTTACTGCAAAGGAACGGTTTAACCTAGAAGAACGAAATTTGGTGAACCAAGTGGGATTGGTGTACTTATCATTACGTGCCAGTATCATCAAGATTGGGTGAAAAAATGTTTGCTGAGATTTCAGGAAACTCGTAGTTTTTGGAAGCTTGGCAACCCCTTTCAATGAAAGTGATTCTCGTCAGTCTCTGCTTGGGGCTACTTCAATAGGACACAAACCATAGCGCTAGAACTGGGAACTACATTATTGTGCCAAGTTTCAAAGAGCTAACAGAAACCGTGTTTGATTTAGAGTTCCAACTACATGTATCCATATAGGAGAAAACAGAGTGAAACCTAAACATGAAAACGGTTACTGCAAAGGAACGGTTTAACCTAGAAGAACGAAATTTGGTGAGCCAAGTGGGACCTGTGTACTGATCATTACCTGCAAGTATCATCAAGATTGGGTGAAAAAATGTTTGATGAGATTTCAGGAAACTCGTAGTTTTTTGGAAGCTTGGCAACCCCTTCCAATGAATGTGATTCTAGTCAGTCTCCGCTTGGGTCTACTTCAATAGGACACAAACCATAGCGATAGAACTTGGAACTACATTATTGTGCCAAGTTTCAAAGAGCTAGCACAAACCGTGGTTGATTTAGAGTTCCAACTACATATATCCATATAGGAGAAAACAGAGTTAAACCTAAACATGAAAACGGTTACTGCAAAGGAACGGTTTAACCTAGAAGAACGAAATTTGGTGAACCAAGTGGGATTGGTGTACTTATCATTACGTGCCAGTATCATCAAGATTGGGTGAAAAAAATGTTTGCTGAGATTACAGGAAACTCGTAGTTTTTCGGAAGCTTGGCAACCCCTTTCAATGAAAGTGATTCTAGTCAGTCTCTGCTTGGGGTACTTCAATAGGACACAAACCATAGCGATAGAACTTGGAACTACATTATTGTGCCAAGTTTCAAAGAGCTAACAGAAACCGTGTTTGATTTAGAGTTCCAACTACATGTATCCATATAGGAGAAAACAGAATTAAACCTAAACATGAAAACGGTTACTGCAAAGGAACGGTTTAACCTAGAAGAACGAAATTTGGTGAGACAAGTGGGATTGCTGTACTGATCATTAAATGCAAGTATCATCAAGATTGGGTGAAAAAATGTTTGCTGAGATTTCAGGAAACTCGCAGTTTTTTGAAGCTTGGGAACCCCTTCCAATGAATGTGATTCTCGTTAGTCTTTGCTTGGGGCTACTTCAATAGGACACAAACCATAGCGATAGAACTTGGAACTACATTATTGTGCCAAGTTTCAAAGAGCTAGCACAAACCGGGTTTGATTTAGAGTTCCAACTACATGTATCCATATAGGAGAAAACAGAGTGAAACCTAAACATGAAAACGGTTACTGCAAAGGAACGGTTTAACCTAGAAGAACGAAATTTTGTGAGCCAAGTGGGACTGGTGTACTGATCATTACCTGCAAGTATCATCAACATTGGGTGAAAAAATGTTTGATGAGATTTCAGGAAACTCGTAGTTTTTTGGAAGCTTGGCAACCCCTTCGAATGAATGTGATTCTCGTCAGTCACTGCTTGGGGCTACTTCAATAGGACACAAACCATAGCGATAGAACTTGGAACTACATGATTGTGCCAAGTTTCAAAGAGCTAGCACAAACCGTGTTTGATTTAGAGTTCCAACTACATGTATCCATATAGGAGAAAACAGAGTGAAACCTAAACATGAAAACGGTTACTGCAAAGGAACGGTTTAACCTAGAAGAACGAAATTTGGTGAGCCAAGTGGGATTGGTGTACTTATCATTCCCTGCCAGTATCACCAAGATTGGGTGAAAAAATGTTTGCTGAGATTTCAGGAAACTCGTCGTTTTTTGGAAGCTTGGCAACCCCTTTTAATTTTTTATTTTTTTTTTTTTTTGGCAAAAGGGGATTTATTGGGGATCCATTCCAGCGCGCTGGGACTCTGTGCCCACTCAAGAAGGGAGCGCAGCTCAGAGCCCTGAGCAGAGGTTCAAACAGAGCTTAAGTACACTTTTTGGGGAGGGCGGGAGGCTTTGCATACATCAGAACAAATCATCATGAGGCGCGGGGAAATTGAACAACAACTCTGAGATATGATTGGCACATTCATTGGCGGGAACCGGCTGGGCGGTGGTGATTGGTCATTCGTAAGCGGGTTACACTTTCAAACTGATTGGTTCGGGCCCTGTGAGGAACTGCCCTAGGCTAAATGGCCAGTAGGGCATTGTTTTAACTATCTCAGGAATCTGGGTGTAACAGAGGAACTTAATAAT
Organism: Urocitellus parryii; assembly: GCF_045843805.1. Lineage (NCBI taxonomy): Eukaryota > Metazoa > Chordata > Mammalia > Rodentia > Sciuridae > Urocitellus > Urocitellus parryii. Next base: position 46,320 of record NW_027552827.1, on the reverse strand, counting down.
ACCTAATCTTTTACATTCAAGCTTTCCAGGTTAGAAACTTTACCCTTTCATTCCCCACTCCTTTTTCTGACTACTTTTAATCTTAAAAGTAATGAATCATAATTATTGGGGAGTCTCATTTTTCATCTCTGTCAGTGGAGCATACTGCCTTCCGATTACCACGAGTTGTCCTGTGTTTCCTGGAATAATTTTTAGCATGGCCTCCATTTTAGATTTCACTCGGTATTAGACCCCGATTTATCTAACTACACTGACTACCTAACTTTAAATCTGGCTTCATTCCCCCCTCTAATTTGGGAACTCCTTACTGCTGTGAGGAAGGGGGACGAAGATGATCTTTCTGGCTTCTTCAGGCTGAAAAGGGACGGTGTGGGGCAAGCAGTTTGGAGTCCCCCTTAAAAATATCGGGTCTATTGAGTGGTCCATGCTAAAAGTCCAATTGAGAAGTAATAGGCTGGAGGGCCATTCGAGTGATAGGTGGTCTATAAGAGAAACAAGAATTCATTAGTACTGGAACCAGATTGATGCAGCAAGAAATGCCACAGCACAGAAATATGCCAATGAGTATAATGGCCAAGACAAAGATCAACAATGTTTCCTATCAGGCAATACCAGGAACTAGGAGTTAAGATACTGTTTCCACGACAGTGTTGCTGAGGACATGGCTTCTGAGCATGTAATTCTTTAAGGATGTTTGTCACATTGTCAGAAATGTCAGGGATGTCAACACAACAACTAACATTTAGGGTTACAGATGTCTTTTCCCTTAAGATATAGTCTAATAATTTAATGCCATCTGATCCTGCAAAATCCTTTTACTGACCTCTGTGTCTAATAGAGAAATCTTTAATTCTGCTACTCTGGGCTGGATAAACATACTGGCAAACATCAAGCCTACCTGCGTTGGTTAGAAATAAAGGCCTTAGACTAAAACTACTCTAATAGTCCCTTTGACAGTTATCAGGCATTTCTGTCTAAAAATCTCTTTTGCAGCCTCCAGTTTACTTATTGTTGGAGGTTACATTTAACTATTATTATCATTTAAGATGTCCAGGAACAGCTGTGCTTTGGCTTTGACTGTCTTTGCTAAGTGTTTAAGATGAAGCAAGTCAAACTGACTTTGTTTCCATCTATTGGTAACAGCTGAATTATCCTGGGAGTCCTCGGGAACTTCACAGCAGCTTCTCAGTTCTGCTAGTGCCATTTGCGCTGGGATGGGTCCAGGCCTTGCTTGACTATACGGCTTCCCTCAGAAGCATCAGGGATGTCTCCCTTTTCTGATGACCCTCCTTCACAGCAAATGCACTGATTGGCTTTCTGTCCTCCACTGTTGGCAACCCCTTTTAATGAAAGTGATTTTCGTCAGTCTCTGCTTGGGGCTACTTGCATAGGACACAAACCATAGCGATAGAACTTGGAACTACATTATTGTGCCTAGTTTCAAAGAGCTAACAGAAACCGTGTTTGATTTAGAGTTCCAACTACATTTATCCATATAGGAGACAAGAGAGTGAAACCTAAACATGAAAACGGTTACTGCAAAGGAACGGTTTAAACTAGAAGAACGAAATTTGGTGAGCCAAGTGGGATTGGTGTACTGATCATTACCTGCAAGTATCATCAAGTTTGGGTGAAAAAATGTTTGCTGACATTTCAGGAAACTTGTAGTTTTTTGGAAGCTTGGCAACCCCTTTCAATGAAAGTGATTCTCGTCAGTCTCTGCTTGGGGCTACTTTCATAGGACACAATCCATAGCGATAGAACTTGGAACTACATTATTGTGCCAAGTTTCAAAGAGCTAACAGAAACCGTGTTTGATTTAGAGTTCCAACTACATGTATCCATATAGGAGAAAACAGAGTGAAACCTAAACATGAAAACGGTTCCTGCAAAGGAACGGTTTAACCAGAAGAACGAAATTTGGTGAGCCAAGTGGGATTGGTGTACTGTTCATTACCTGCCAGTACCATCAAGATTGGGTGAAAAAATGTTTGCTGAGATTGCAGAAAATTTGTAGTTTTTTGGAAGCTTGGCAACCCCTTCCAATGAATGTCATTCTCGTCAGTCTCTGCTTGGGGCTACTACCATAGGACACAAACCATAGCGATAGAACTTGGAACTACATGATTGTGCCAAGTTTCAAAGAGGTAGCACAAACCGTCTTTGACTTAGAGTTCCAACTACATGTATCCATATACGACAAAACAAAGTGAAACCTAAACATGAAAACGGTTACTGCAAAGGAACGGTTTAACCTAGAAGAACGAAGTTTGGTGAGCCAAGTGGGATTGGTGTACTGATCATTACCTGCCAGTACCATCAAGATTGGGTGAAAAAATGTTTGCTGAGATTTCAGGAAACTCGTAGTTTTTTGGAAGCTTTGCAACCCCTTCCAATGAATGTGATTCTCGTCAGTCTCTGCTTGGGGCTACTTCAATAGGACACAAACCATAGCGATAGAACATGGAACTACATTATTGAGCCAAGTTTCAAAGAGCTAGCACAAACCGTGTTTGATTTAGAGTTCCAACTACATGTATCCATATAGGAGAAAACAGAGTGAAACCTAAACATGAAAACGGTTACTGCATAGGAACAGTTTAACCTAGAAGAACGAAATTTGGTGAGCCAAGTGGGATTGGTGTACTTATCATTACCTGCCAGTATCATCAAGATTGGGTGAAAAAAGGTTTGATGAGATTTCAGGAAACTCGTAGTTTTTCGGAAGCTTGGCAACCCCTTTTAATGAAAGTGATTTTCGTCAGTCTCTGCTTGGGGCTACTTGCATAGGACACAAACCATAGCGATAGAACTTGGAACTACATTATTGTGCCTAGTTTCAAAGAGCTAACAGAAACCGTGTTTGATTTAGAGTTCCAACTACATTTATCCATATAGGAGACAAGAGAGTGAAACCTAAACATGAAAACGGTTACTGCAAAGGAACGGTTTAAACTAGAAGAACGAAATTTGGTGAGCCAAGTGGGATTGGTGTACTGATCATTACCTGCAAGTATCATCAAGTTTGGGTGAAAAAATGTTTGCTGACATTTCAGGAAACTTGTAGTTTTTTGGAAGCTTGGCAACCCCTTTCAATTAAAGTGATTCTCGTCAGACTCTGCTTGGGGCTACTTTCATAGGACACAATCCATAGCGATAGAACTTGGAACTACATTATTGTGCCAAGTTTCAAAGAGCTAACAGAAACCGTGTTTGATTTAGAGTTCCAACTACATGTATCCATATAGGAGAAAACAGAGTGAAACCTAAACATGAAAACGGTTCCTGCAAAGGAACGGTTTAACCAGAAGAACGAAATTTGGTGAGCCAAGTGGGATTGGTGTACTGTTCATTACCTGCCAGTACCATCAAGATTGGGTGAAAAAATGTTTGCTGAGATTGCAGAAAATTCGTAGTTTTTTGGAAGCTTGGCAACCCCTTCCAATGAATGTCATTCTCGTCAGTCTCTGCTTGGGGCTACTACCATAGGACACAAACCATAGCGATAGAACTTGGAACTACATGATTGTGCCAAGTTTCAAAGAGGTAGCACAAACCGTCTTTGACTTAGAGTTCCAACTACATGTATCCATATACGACAAAAAAAGTGAAACCTAAACATGAAAACGGTTACTGCAAAGGAACGGTTTAACCTAGAAGAATGAAATTTGGTGAGCCAAGTGAGACTGCTGTACTGATCATTACCTGCAAGTATCATCAAGATTGGGTGAAAAAATATTTGCTGAGATTTAAGGAAACTCAAAGTTTTTTGGAAGCTTGGCAACCCCTTTCAATGAAAGTGATTCTCGTCAGTCTCTTCTTGGGGCTACTTCCATAGGACACAATCCATAGTGATAGAACTTGGAACTACATTATTGTGCCAAGTTTCAAAGAGCTAGCACAAACCGTGCTTGATTTAGAATTCCAAATACATATATCCATATTGGAGAAAACAGAGTGAAACCTAAACATGAAAACGGTTACTGCAAAGGAACGGTTTAACCTAGAAGAACGAAATTTGGTGAACCAAGTGGGATTGGTGTACTTATCATTACGTGCCAGTATCATCAAGATTGGGTGAAAAAATGTTTGCTGAGATTTCAGGAAACTCGTAGTTTTTGGAAGCTTGGCAACCCCTTTCAATGAAAGTGATTCTCGTCAGTCTCTGCTTGGGGCTACTTCAATAGGACACAAACCATAGCGCTAGAACTGGGAACTACATTATTGTGCCAAGTTTCAAAGAGCTAACAGAAACCGTGTTTGATTTAGAGTTCCAACTACATGTATCCATATAGGAGAAAACAGAGTGAAACCTAAACATGAAAACGGTTACTGCAAAGGAACGGTTTAACCTAGAAGAACGAAATTTGGTGAGCCAAGTGGGACCTGTGTACTGATCATTACCTGCAAGTATCATCAAGATTGGGTGAAAAAATGTTTGATGAGATTTCAGGAAACTCGTAGTTTTTTGGAAGCTTGGCAACCCCTTCCAATGAATGTGATTCTAGTCAGTCTCCGCTTGGGTGTACTTCAATAGGACACAAACCATAGCGATAGAACTTGGAACTATATTATTGTGCCAAGTTTCAAAGAGCTAGCACAAACCGTGGTTGATTTAGAGTTCCAACTACATATATCCATATAGGAGAAAACAGAGTTAAACCTAAACATGAAAACGGTTACTGCAAAGGAACGGTTTAACCTAGAAGAACGAAATTTGGTGAACCAAGTGGGATTGGTGTACTTATCATTACGTGCCAGTATCATCAAGATTGGGTGAAAAAAATGTTTGCTGAGATTACAGGAAACTCGTAGTTTTTCGGAAGCTTGGCAACCCCTTTCAATGAAAGTGATTCTAGTCAGTCTCTGCTTGGGGTACTTCAATAGGACACAAACCATAGCGATAGAACTTGGAACTACATTATTGTGCCAAGTTTCAAAGAGCTAGCACAAACCGTGTTTGATTTAGAGTTCCAACTACATGTATCCATATAGGAGAAAACAGAGTTAAACCTAAACATGAAAACGGTTACTGCAAAGGAACGGTTTAACCTAGAAAAACGAAATTTGGTGAGACAAGTGGGATTGCTGTACTGATCATTAAATGCAAGTATCATCAAGATTGGGTGAAAAAATGTTTGATGAGATTTCAGGAAACTCGTAGTTTTTTGGAAGCTTGGCAACCCCTTCGAATGAATGTGATTCTCGTCAGTCACTGCTTGGGGCTACTTCAATAGGACACAAACCATAGCTATAGAACTTGGAACTACATTATTGTGCCAAGTTTCAAAGAGCTAGCACAAACTGTGCTTGATTTAGAGTTCCAACTACATGTATCCATATAGGAGAAAACAAAGTGAAACCTAAACATGAAAACGGTTACTGCAAAGGAATGGTTTAACCTAGAAGAACGAAATTTGGTGAGCCAAGTGGGATTGGTGTACTGATCATTACCTGCCAGTATCATCAAAATTGGGTGAAAAAATGTTTGCTGAGATTTAAGGAAACTCAAAGTTTTTTGGAAGCTTGGAAACCCCTTTCAATGAAAGTGATACTCGTCAGTCTCTGCTTGGGGCTACTTCCATAGGACACAATCCATAGTGATAGAACTTGGAACTACATTATTGTGCCAAGTTTCAAAGAGCTAGCACAAACCGTGTTTGATTTAGAGTTCCAACTACATGTATCCATATAGGAGAAAACAGAGTGAAACCTAAACATGAAAACGGTTACTGCAAAGGAACGGTTTAACCTAGAAGAACGAAATTTGGTGAGCCAAGTGGGACTGGTGTACTGATCATTACCTGCAAGTATCATCAAGATTGGGTGAAAAAATGTTTGCTGAGATTTCAGGAAACTCGTAGTTTTTGGAAGCTTGGCAACCCCTTCCAATGAATGTGATTCTCGTCAGTCGCTGCTTGGGGCTACTTCCATAGGACACAAACCATAGCGATAGAACTCGGAACTACATTATTGTGCCAAGTTTCAAAGAGCTAGCACAAACCGTGTTTGATTTAGAGTTCCAACTACATGTATCCATATAGGAGAAAACAGAGTGAAACCTAAACATGAAAACGGTTACTGCAAAGGAACTGTTTAATCTAGAAGAACGAAATTTGGTCAGCCAAGTGGGATTGGTGTACTTATCATTACCTGCCAGTATCATCAAGATTGGGTGAAAAAATGTTTGCTGAGATTTCAGGAAACCTGTAGTTTTTTGGACGCTTGGCAACCCCTTTCAATGAAAGTGATTCTCGTCAGTCTCTGCTTGTGGCTACTTCAATAGGACACAAACCATAGCGATTGAACTTGGAACTACATTATTGTGCCAAGTTTCAAAGAGCTAACAGAAACCGTGTTTGATTTAGAGTTCCAACTACATGTATCCATATAGGAGAAAACAGAGTGAAACCTAAACATGAAAACGGTTACTGCAAAGGAACGGTTTAACCTAGAAGAACGAAGTTTGGTGAGCCAAGTGGGATTGGTGTACTGATCATTACCTGCCAGTATCATCAAGATTGGGTGAAAAATGTTTGCTGAGATTTCAGGAAATTCGTAGTTTTTTGGAAGCTTGGCAACCCCTTCCAATGAATGTGATTCTCGTCAGTCTCTGCTTGGGGCTACTTCCATAGGACACAAACCATAGCGATAGAACTCGGAACTACATTATTGTGCCAAGTTTCAAAGAGCTAGCACAAACCGTGTTTGATTTAGAGTTCCAACTACAAGTATCCATATAGGAGAAAACAGAGTGAAACCTAAACATGAAAACGGTTACTGCAAAGGAACGGTTTAATCTAGAAGAACGAAATTTGGTCACCAAGTGGGATTGGTGTACTTATCATTACCTGCCAGTATCATCAAGATTGGGTGAAAAAATGTTTGCTGAGATTTCAGGAAACCTGTAGTTTTTTGGAAGCTTGGCAACCCCTTTCAATGAAAGTGATTCTCGTCAGTCTCTGCTTGGGGCTACTTCAATAGGACACAAACCATAGCGATAGAACTTGGAACAACATTATTCTGCCAAGTTTCAAAGAGCTAGCACAAACCGTGTTTGATTTAGAGTTCCAACTACATGTATCCACATAGGAGAAAACAGAGTGAAACCTAAACATGAAAACGGTTACTGCAAAGGAACGGTTTAACCTAGAAGAACGAAATTTGGTGAGCCAAGTGGGACTGGTGTACTGATCATTACGTGCAAGTATCAAAAAGATTGGGTGAAAAAATGTTTGCTGAGATTTCAGGAAACTCCGCAGTTTTTTGGAAGCTTGGGAACCCCTTCCAATGAATGTGACTCTCTTCAGTCTCTGCTTGGGGCTACTTCAATAGGACACAAACCATAGAGATAGAACTTGGAACTACATTATTGTGCCAAGTTTCAAAGAGCTAACAGAAACCGTGTTTGATTTGGAGTTCCAACTACATGTATCCATATAGGAGAAAACAGAGTTAAACCTAAACATGAAAACGGTTACTGCAAAGGAACGGTTTAACCTAGAAGAATGAAATTTGGTGAGCCAAGTGTGATTGCTGTACTTATCATTACCTGCCAGTATCATCAAGATTGGGTGAAAAAATGTTTGCTGAGATTTCAGGAAACTCGTAGTTTTTTGGAAGCTTGGCAACCCCTTTCAATGAAAGTGATTCTCGTCAGTCTCTGCTTGGGGCTACTTCAATAGGACACAAACCATAGCGATAGAACTTGGAACAACGTTATTGTGCCAAGTTTCAAAGAGCTAACAGAAACCGTGTTTGATTTACAGTTCCAAGGTTCAAAGAGGTAGCACAAACCGTGTTTGACTTAGAGTTCCAACTACATGTATCCATATATGACAAAACAAAGTGAAACCTAAACATGAAAACGGTTACTGCAAAGGAATGGTTTAACCTAGAAGAACGAAATTTGGTGAGCCAAGCGGGACTGGTGTACTGATCATTACCTGCAAGTATCATCAAGATTGGGTGAAAAAATGTTGGCTGAGATTTCAGGAAACTCGCAGTTTTTTGGAAGCTTGGGAACCCCTTCCAATGAATGTGATTCTCGTCAGTCTCTGCTTCGGGCTACTTCAATAGGACACAAACCATAGCGATAGAACTTGGAACTACATTATTGTGCCAAGGTTCAAAGAGGTAGCACAAACCGTGTTTGACTTAGAGTTCCAACTACATGTATCCATATATGACAAAACAAAGTGAAACCTAAACATGAAAACGGTTACTGCAAAGGAACGGTTTAACCTAGAAGAACGAAATTTGGTGAGAGAAGTGGATTTGGTGTACTTATCATTACCTGCCAGTATCATCAAGATTGGGTGAAAAAATGTTTGCTGAGATTTCAGGAAACTCGTAGTTTTTCGGAAGCTTGGCAACCCCTTTCAATGAAAGTGATTCTCGTCAGTCTCTGCTTAGGGCTACTTCAATAGGACACAAACCATAGCGATAGAACTTGGAACTACATTATTGTGCCAAGTTTCAAAGAGGTAGCACAAACCGTCTTTGACTTAGAGTTCCAACTACATGTATCCATTACGACAAAACAAAGTGTAACCTAAACATGAAAACGGTTACTGCAACGGAACGGTTTAACCTAGAAGAACGAAGTTTGGTGAGCCACGTGGGATTGGTGTACTTATCATTACCTGCCAGTATCATCAAGATTGGGTGAAAAAATGTTTGCTGAGATTTCAGGAAACTCGTAGTTTTTTGGAAGCTTGGCAACCCCTTTCAATGAAAGTGATTCTCCTCAGTCTCTGCTTGGGGCTACTTCAATAGGACACAAACCATAGCGATAGAACTTGGAACTACATTATTGTGCCAAGTTTCAAAGAGCTAGCACAAACCGTGTTTGATTTAGAGTTCCAACTACATGTATCCATATAGGAGAAAACAGAGTGAAACCTAAACATGAAAACGGTTTCTGCAAAGGAACGGTTTAACCTAGAAGAACGAAATTTGGTGAGCCAAGTGGGATTGGTGTACTTATCATTACCTGCCAGTATCATCAAGATTGGGTGAAAAAATGTTTGCTGAGATTTCAGGAAACTCGTAGTTTTTCGGAAGCTTGGCAACCCCTTTCAATGAAAGTGATTCTCGTCAGTCTCTGCTTTGGGCTACTTCAATAGGACACAAACCATAGCGATAGAACTTGGAACTACATGATTGTGGCAAGTTTCAAAGAGGTAGCACAAACCGTCTTTGACTTAGAGTTCCAACTACATGTATCCATATACGACAAAACAAAGTGAAACCTAAACATGAAAACGGTTACTGCAAAGGAACGGTTTAACCTAGAAGAACGAAGTTTGGTGAGCCAAGTGGGATTGGTGTACTGATCATTACCTGCCAGTACCATCAAGATTGGGTGAAAAACTGTTTGCTGAGATTTCAGGAAACTCGTAGTTTTTTGGAAGCTTTGCAACCCCTTCCAATGAATGTGATTCTCGTCAGTCTCTGCTTGGGGCTACTTCAATAGGACACAAACCATAGCGATAGAACTTGGAACTACATTATTGAGCCAAGTTTCAAAGAGCTAGCACAAACCGTGTTTGATTTAGAGTTCCAACTACATGTATCCATATAGGAGAAAACAGAGTGAAACCTAAACATGAAAACGGTTACTGCATAGGAACGGTTTAACCTAGAAGAACGAAATTTGGTGAGCCAAGTGGGATTGGTGTACTTATCATTACCTGCCAGTATCATCAAGATTGGGTGAAAAAAGGTTTGATGAGATTTCAGGAAACTCGTCGTTTTTCGGAAGCTTTGCAACCCCTTTCAATGAAAGTGATTCTCGTCAGTCTCTGCTTAGGGCTACTTCAATAGGACACAAACCATAGCGATAGAACTTGGAACTACATTATTGTGCCAAGTTTCAAAGAGCTAACAGAAACCGTGTTTTGATTTAGAGTTCCAACTACATGTATCCATATGGGAGAAAACAGAGTGAAACCTAAACATGAAAACGGTTACTGCAAAGGAACGGTTTAACCTAGAAGAACGAAATGTGGTGAGCCAAGTGGGATTGGTGTACTGATCATTACCTGCAAGTATCATCAAGATTGGGTGAAAAAATGTTGGCTGAGATTTCAGGAAACTCGCAGTTTTTGGAAGCTTGGGAACACCTTCCAATGAATGTGATTCTCGTCAGTCTCTGCTTGGGGCTACTTCAATAGGACACAAACCATAGAGACAGAACTTGGAGCTACATTATTGTGCCAAGTTTCAAAGAGGTAGCACAAACCGTCTTTGAATTAGAGTTCCAACTACATGTATCCATATACGACAAAACAAAGTGTAACCTAAACATGAAAACGGTAACTGCAAAGGAACGGTTTAACCTAGAAGAACAAAGTTTGGTGAGCCACGTGGGATTGGTGTACTGATCATTACCTGCCAGTACTTTCAAGATTGGGTGAAAAAATGTTTGCTGAGATTTCAGGAAACTCGTAGTTTTTTGGAAGCTTTGCAACCCCTTCCAATGAATGTGATTCTCGTCAGTCTCTGCTTGGGGCTACTTCCATAGGACACAAACCATAGCGATAGAACTTGGAACTACATTATTGTGCCAAGTTTCAAAGAGCTAGCACAAATCGTGTTTGATTTAGAGTTCCAACTACATGTATCCATATAGGAGAAAACAGAGTGAAACCTAAACATGAAAACGGTTACTGCATAGGAACGGTTTAAACCTAGAAGAACGAAATTTGGTGAGCCAAGTGGGATTGGTGTACTTATCATTACCTGCCAGTATCATCAAGATTGGGTGAAAAAAGGTTTGATGAGATTTCAGGAAACTCGTAGTTTTTCGGAAGCTTGGCAACCCCTTTCAATGAAAGTGATTCTCGTCAGTCTCTGCTTAGGGCTACTTCAATAGGACACAAACCATAGCGATAGAACTTGGAACTACATTATTGTGCCAAGTTTCAAAGAGCTAACAGAAACCGTGTTTGATTTAGAGTTCCAACTACATGTATCCATATGGGAGAAAACAGAGTGAAACCTAAACATGAAAACGGTTACTGCAAAGGAACGGTTTAAACCTAGAAGAACGAAATTTGGTGAGCCAAGCGGGACTGGTGTACTGATCATTACCTGCAAGTATCATCAAGATTGGGTGAAAAAATGTTGGCTGAGATTTCAGGAAACTCGCAGTTTTTTGGAAGCTTGGGAACCCCTTCCAATGAATGTGATTCTCGTCAGTCTCTGCTTGGGGCTACTTCAATAGGACACAAACCATAGCGATAGAACCTGGAGCTACATTATTGTGCCAAGTTTCAAAGAGGTAGCACAAACCGTCTTTGAATTAGAGTTCCAACTACATGTATCCATATACGACAAAACAAAGTGTAACCTAAACATGAAAACGGTTACTGCAAAGGAACGGTTTAACCTAGAAGAACAAAGTTTGGTGAGCCACGTGGGATTGGTGTACTGATCATTACCTGCCAGTACCATCAAGATTGGGTGAAAAAATGTTTGCTGAGATTTCAGGAAACTCGTAGTTTTTTGGAAGCTTTGCAACCCCTTCCAATGAATGTGATTCTCGTCAGTCTCTGCTTGGGGCTACTTCCATAGGACACAAACCATAGCGATAGAACTTGGAACTACATTATTGTGCCAAGTTTCAAAGAGCTAGCACAAATCGTGTTTGATTTAGAGTTCCAACTACATGTATCCATATAGGAGAAAACAGAGTGAAACCTAAACATGAAAATGGTTACTGCAAAGGAACGGTTTAACCTAGAAGAACGAAATTTGGTGAGCCAAGTGGGATTGGTGTACTGATCATTACCTGCCAGTATCATCAAGATTGGGTGAAAAAATGTTTCATGAGATTTCAGGAAACTCAAAGTTTTCGGAAGCTTGGCAACCCCTTCGAATTAAAGTGATTCTCGTCAGTCTCTGCTTAGGGCTACTTCAATAGGACACAAACCATAGCGATAGAACTTGGAACTACATTAATGTGCCAAGTTTCAAAGAGCTAACAGAAACCGTGTTTGATTTAGAGTTCCAACTACATGTATCCATATAGGAGAAAACAGAGTGAAACCTATACATGAAAACGGTTACTGCAAAGGAACGGTTTAACCTAGAAGAACGAAATTTGGTGAGCCAAGTGGGATTGGTGTACTGATCATTACCTGCAAGTATCATCAAGTTTGGGTGAAAAAATGTTTGCTGAGATTTCAGGATACTCCGCAGTTTTTTGGAAGCTTGGGAACCCCTTCCAATGAATGTGATTCTCGTCAGTCTCTGCTTGGGGCTACTTCAATAGGACACAAACCATAGCGATAGAACTTGGAACTACATTATTGTGCCAAGTTTCAAAGAGCTAGCACAAACCGTGTTTGATTTAGAGTTCCAACTACATTTATCCATATAGGAGAAAACAAAGTGAAACCTAAACATGAAACCGGTTACTGCAAAGGAACGGTTTAACCTAGAAGAACGAAATTTGGTGAGCCAAGTGGGATTGGTGTACTGATCATTACCTGCCAGTATCATCAAGTTTGGGTGAAAAATGTTTGCTGAGATTTCAGGAAACTCGTAGTTTTTTGGAAGCTTGGCAACCCCTTTCAATGAAAGTGATTCTCGTCAGTCTCTGCTTGGGGCTACTTTCATAGGACACAATCCATAGCGATAGAACTTGGAACTACATTATTGTGCCAAGTTTCAAAGAGCTAACAGAAACCGTGTTTGATTTAGAGTTCCAACTACATGTATCCATATAGGAGAAAACAGAGTGAAACCTAAACATGAAAACGGTTACTGCAAAGGAACGGTTTAACCTAGAAGAACGAAATTTGGTGAGCCAAGTGGAATTGGTGTACTTATCATTACCTGCTAGTATTATCAAGATTGGGAGAAAAATGTTTGCTGAGATTTCAGGAAACTCGTAGTTTTTTGGAAGCTTGGCAACCCCTTTCAATGAAAGTGATTCTCGTCAGTCTCTGCTTGTGGCTACTTCAATAGGACACAAACCATAGCGATTGAACTTGGAACTACATTATTGTACCAAGTTTCAAAGAGCTAACAGAAACCGTGTTTGATTTAGAGTTCCAACTACATGTATCCATATAGGAGAAAACAGAGTGAAACCTAAACATGAAAACGGTTACTGCAAAGGAACGGTTTAACCTAGAAGAACGAAGTTTGGTGAGCCAAGTGGGATTGGTGTACTGATCATTACCTGCCAGTATGATCAAGATTGGGTGAAAAAATGTTTGCTGAGATTTCAGGAAACTCGTAGTTTTTTGGATGCTTGGCAACCCCTTTCAATGAAAGTGATTCTCGTCAGTCTCTGCTTGGGGCTACTTCAATAGGACACAAACCATAGCGATAGAACTTGGAACAACATTATTCTGCCAAGTTTCAAAGAGCTAGCACAAACCGTGTTTGATTTAGAGTTCCAACTACATGTATCCACATAGGAGAAAACAGAGTGAAACCTAAACATGAAAACGGTTACTGCAAAGGAACGGTTTAACCTAGAAGAACGAAATTTGGTGAGCCAAGTGGGACTGGTGTACTGATCATTACGTGCAAGTATCAAAAAGATTGGGTGAAAAAATGTTTGCTGAGATTTCAGGAAACTCCGCAGTTTTTTGGAAGGGAACCCCTTCCAATGAATGTGACTCTCGTCAGTCTCTGCTTGGGGCTACTTCAATAGGACACAAACCATAGCGATAGAACTTGGAACTACATTATTGTGCCAAGTTTCAAAGAGCTAACAGAAACCGTGTTTGATTTAGAGTTCCAACTACATGTATCCATATAGGAGAAAACAGAGTTAAACCTAAAAATGAAAACGGTTACTGCAAAGGAACGGTTTAACCTAGAAGAATGAAATTTGGTGAGCCAAGGGAGACGGCTGTACTGATCATTACCTGCAAGTATCATCAAGATTGGGTGAAAAAATGTTTGCTGAGATTTCAGGAAACCTCGGCAGTTTTTTGGAAGCTTGGGAACCCCTTCCAATGAATGTGATTCTCGTTAGTCTCTTGCTTGGGGCTACTTCAATAGGACACCAAACCATAGCGATAGAACTTGGAACTACATTATTGTGCCAAGTTTCAAAGAGCTAGCATAAACCGTGTTTGACTTAGAGTTCCAACTACATGTATCCATATACGAGAAAACAAAGGGAAACCTAAACATGAAAATGGTTACTGCAAAGGAACGGTTTAACCTAGAATAACGAAATTTCGTGAGACAAGTGTGATTGCTGTACTGATCATTAAATGCAAGTATCATCAAGATTGGGTGAAAAAATGTTTGCTGAGATTTCAGGAAACTCGCAGTTTTTTGAAGCTTGGGAAACCCTTCCAATGAATGTGATTCTCGTTAGTCTCTGCTTGGGGCTACTTCAATAGGACACAAACCATAGCGATAGAACTTCGAACTACATTATTGTGCCAAGTTTCAAAGAGCTAGCACAAACCCGTGTTTGACTTAGAGTTCCAAATACATGTATCCATATAGGAGAAAACAAAGTGAAACCTAAACATGAAAACGGTTACTGCAAAGGAAAGGTTTAACCTAGAAGAACGAAATTTGGTGAGCCAAGTGGGATTGGTGTACTGATCATTACCTGCCAGTATCATCAAGATTGGGTGAAAAAATATTTGCTGAGATTTAAGGCAACTCAAAGTTTTTTGGAAGCTTGGCAACCCCTTTCAATGAAAGTGATTCTCGTCAGTCTCTTCTTGGGGCTACTTCCATAGGACACAATCCATAGTGATAGAACTTGGAACTACATTATTGTGCCAAGTTTCAAAGAGCTAGCACAAACCGTGCTTGATTTAGAATTCCAAATACATATATCCATATAGGAGAAAACAGAGTGAAACCTAAACATGGAAAACGGTTACTGCAAAGGAACGGTTTAACCTAGAAGAACGAAATTTGGTGAACCAAGTAGGATTGGTGTACTTATCATTACGTGCCAGTATCATCAAGATTGGGGTGAAAAAATGTTTGCTGAGATTTCAGGAAACTCGTAGTTTTTGGAAGCTTGGCAACCCCTTTCAATGAAAGTGATTCTCGTCAGTCTCTGCTTGGGGCTACTTCAATAGGACACAAACCATAGCGCTAGAACTGGGAACTACATTATTGTGCCAAGTTTCAAAGAGCTAACAGAAACCGTGTTTGATTTAGAGTTCCAACTACATGTATCCATATAGGAGAAAACAGAGTGAAACCTAAACATGAAAACGGTTACTGCAAAGGAACGGTTTAACCGAGAAGAACGAAATTTGGTGAGCCAAGTGGGACCTGTGTACTGATCATTACCTGCAAGTATCATCAAGATTGGGTGAAAAAATGTTTGATGAGATTTCAGGAAACTCGTAGTTTTTTGGAAGCTTGGGCAACCCCTTCCAATGAATGTGATTCTAGTCAGTCTCCGCTTGGGTCTACTTCAATAGGACACAAACCATAGCGATAGAACTTGGAACTACATTATTGTGCCAAGGTTCAAAGAGGTAGCACAAACCGTGGTTGACTTAGAGTTCCAACTACATGTATCCATATATGACAAAACAAAGTGAAACCTAAACATGAAAACGGTTACTGCAAAGGAACGGTTTAACCTAGAAGAACGAAATTTGGTGAGCCAAGTGGGATTGGTGTACTGATCATTACCTGCAAGTATCATCAAGATTGGGTGAAAAAATGTTTGCTGAGATTTCAGGAAACTCGTAGTTTTTTGGAAGCTTGGCAACCCCTTCCAATGAATGTGATTCTCGTCAGTCTCTGCTTGGGGCTACTTCAATAGGACACAAACCATAGCGATAGAACTTGGAACTACATTATTGTGCCAAGTTTCAAAGAGCTAGCACAAACCGTGTTTGATTTAGAGTTCCAACTACATGTATCCATATAGGAGAAAACAGAGTGAAACCTAAACATGAAAACGGTTTCTGCAAAGGAACGGTTTAACCTAGAAGAACGAAATTTGGTGAGCCAAGTGGGATTGGTGTCCTTATCATTTCCTGCCAGTATCATCAAGATTGGGTGAAAAATGTTTGCTGAGATTTCAGGAAACTCGTAGTTTTTTGGAAGCTTGGCAACCCCTTTCAATGAAAGTGATTCTTGTCAGTCTCTGCTTAGGCTACTTCCATAGGACACAAACCATAGCGATAGAACTCGGAACTACATTATTCTGCCAAGTTTCAAAGAGGTAGCACAAACCGTCTTTGACTTAGAGTTCCAACTACATGTATCCATATATGACAAAACAAAGTGAAACCTAAACATGAAAACGGTTACTGCAAAGGAACGGTTTAACCTAGAAGAACGAAAATTTGGTGAGCCAAGCGGGACTGGTGTACTGATCATTACCTGCAAGTATCATCAAGATTGGGTGAAAAAATGTTGGCTGAGATTTCAGGAAACTCGCAGTTTTTTGGAAGCTTGGGAACCCCTTCCAATGAATGTGATACTCGTCAGTCTCTGCTTGGGGCTACTTCAATAGGACACAAACCATAGCGATAGAACTTGGAACTACATTATTGTGCCAAGGTTCAAAGAGGTAGCACAAACCGTGTTTGACTTAGAGTTCCAACTACATGTATCCATATATGACAAAACAAAGTGAAACCTAAACATGAAAACGGTTACTGCAAAGGAACGGTTTTAACCTAGAAGAACGAAATTTGGTGAGAGAAGTGGATTTGGTGTACTTATCATTACCTGCCAGTATCATCAAGATTGGGTGAAAAAATGTTTGCTGAGATTTCAGGAAACTCGTAGTTTTTCGGAAGCTTGGCAACCCCTTTCAATGAAAGTGATTCTCGTCAGTCTCTGCTTAGGGCTACTTCAATAGGACACAAACCATAGCGATAGAACTTGGAACTACATTATTGTGCCAAGTTTCAAAGAGGTAGCACAAACCGTCTTTGACTTAGAGTTCCAACCTACATGTATCCATATACGACAAAACAAAGTGTAACCTAAACATGAAAACGGTTACTGCAACGGAACGGTTTAACCTAGAAGAACGAAGTTTGGTGAGCCACGTGGGATTGGTGTACTTATCATTACCTGCCAGTATCATCAAGATTGGGTGAAAAAATGTTTGCTGAGATTTCAGGAAACTCGTAGTTTTTTGGAAGCTTGGCAACCACTTTCAATGAAAGTGATTCTCCTCAGTCTCTGCTTGGGGCTACTTCAATAGGACACAAACCATAGCGATAGAACTTGGAACTACATTATTGTGCCAAGTTTCAAAGAGCTAGCACAAACCGTGTTTGATTTAGAGTTCCAACTACATGTATCCATATAGGAGAAAACAGAGTGAAACCTAAACATGAAAACGGTTACTGCAAAGGAACGGTTTAACCTAGAAGAACGAAATGTGGTGAGCCAAGTGGGATTGGTGTACTGATCATTACCTGCAAGTATCATCAAGATTGGGTGAAAAAATGTTGGCTGAGATTTCAGGAAACTCGCAGTTTTTGGAAGCTTGGGAACACCTTCCAATGAATGTGATTCTCGTCAGTCTCTGCTTGGGGCTACTTCAATAGGACACAAACCATAGAGACAGAACTTGGAGCTACATTATTGTGCCAAGTTTCAAAGAGGTAGCACAAACCGTCTTTGACTTAGAGTTCCAACTACATGTATCCATATACGACAAAACAAAGTGTAACCTAAACATGAAAACGGTTACTGCAAAGGAACGGTTTAACCTAGAAGAACAAAGTTTGGTGAGCCACGTGGGATTGGTGTACTGATCATTACCTGCCAGTACCATCAAGATTGGGTGAAAAAATGTTTGCTGAGATTTCAGGAAACTCGTAGTTTTTTGGAAGCTTTGCAACCCCTTCCAATGAATGTGATTCTCGTCAGTCTCTGCTTGGGGCTACTTCCATAGGACACAAACCATAGCGATAGAACTTGGAACTACATTATTGTGCCAAGTTTCAAAGAGCTAGCACAAATTGTGTTTGATTTAGAGTTCCAACTACATGTATCCATATAGGAGAAAACAGAGTGAAACCTATACATGAAAACGGTTACTGCAAAGGAACGGTTTAACCTAGAAGAACGAAGATTGGTGAGCCAAGTGGGATTGGTGTACTGATCATTACCTGCCAGTACCATCAAGATTGGGTGAAAAAATATTTGCTGAGATTTCAGGAAACTCGTAGTTTTTTGGAAGCTTGGCAACCCCTTCCAATGAATGTGATTCTCGTCAGTCTCTGCTTGGGGCTACTTCAATAGGACACAAACATAGCGATAGATCTTGGAACTACATTATTGTGCCAAGTTTCAAAGAGCCTAGCACAAACCGTGTTTGATTTAGAGTTCCAACTACATGTATCCATATAGGAGAAAACAGAGTGAAACCTAAACATGAAAACGGTTTCTGCAAAGGAACGGTTTAACCTAGAAAGAACGAAATTTGGTGAGCCAAGTGGGATTGGTGTACTTATCATTACCTGCCAGTACCATCAAGATTGGGTGAAAAATGTTTGCTGAGATTTCAGGAAACTCGTAGTTTTTTGGAAGCTTTGCAACCCCTTCCAATGAATGTGATTCTCGTCAGTCTCTGCTTGGGGCTACTTCAATAGGACACAAACCATAGCGATAGAACTTGGAACTACATTATTGAGCCAAGTTTCAAAGAGCTAGCACAAACCGTGTTTGATTTAGAGTTCCAACTACATGTATCCATATAGGAGAAAACAGAGTGAAACCTAAACATGAAAACGGTTACTGCATAGGAACGGTTTAACCTAGAAGAACGAAATTTGGTGAGCCAAGCGGGACTGTTGTACTGATCATTACCTGCAAGTATCATCAAGATTGGGTGAAAAAATGTTGGCTGAGATTTCAGGAAACTCGCAGTTTTTTGGAAGCTTGGGAACCCCTTCCAATGAATGTGATTCTCGTCAGTCTCTGCTTGGGGGCTACTTCAATTGGACACAAACCATAGCGATAGAACATGGAGCTACATTTATTGTGCCAAGTTTCAAAGAGGTAGCACAAACCGTCTTTGAATTAGAGTTCCAACTACATGTATCCATATAAGACAAAACAAAGTGTAACCTAAACATGAAAACGGTTACTGCAAAGGAACGGTTTAACCTAGAAGAACAAAGTTTGGTGAGCCACGTGGGATTGGTGTACTGATCATTACCTGCCAGTACCATCAAGATTGGGTGAAATAATGTTTGCTGAGATTTCAGGAAACTCGTAGTTTTTTGGAAGCTTTGCAACCCCTTCCAATGAATGTGATTCTCGTCAGTCTCTGCTTGGGGCTACTTCCATAGGACACAAACCATAGCGATAGAACTTGGAACTACATTATTGTGCCAAGTTTCAAAGAGCTAGCACAAATCGTGTTTGATTTAGAGTTCCAACTACATGTATCCATATAGGAGAAAACAGAGTGAAACCTAAACATGAAAATGGTTACTGCAAAGGAACGGTTTAACCTAGAAGAACGAAATTTGGTGAGCCAAGTGGGATTGGTGTACTGATCATTACCTGCTAGTATCATCAAGATTGGGTGAAAAAATGTTTCATGAGATTTCAGGAAACTCAAAGTTTTCGGAAGCTTGGCAACCCCTTCGAATTAAAGTGATTCTCGTCAGTCTCTGCTTAGGGCTACTTCAATAGGACACAAACCATAGCGATAGAACTTGGAACTACATTAATGTGCCAAGTTTCAAAGAGCTAACAGAAACCGTGTTTGATTTAGAGTTCCAACTACATGTATCCATATAGGAGAAAACAGAGTGAAACCTATACATGAAAACGGTTACTGCAAAGGAACGGTTTTAACCTAGAAGAACGAAATTTGGTGAGCCAAGTGGGATTGGTGTACTGATCATTACCTGCAAGTATCATCAAGTTTGGGTGAAAAAATGTTTGCTGAGATTTCAGGAAACTCCGCAGTTTTTTGGAAGCTTGGGAACCCCTTCCAATGAATGTGATTCTCGTCAGTCTCTGCTTGGGGCTACTTCAATAGGACACAAACCATAGCGATAGAACTTGGAACTACATTATTGTGCCAAGTTTCAAAGAGCTAGCACAAACCGTGTTTGATTTAGAGTTCCAACTACATTTATCCATATAGGAGAAAACAAAGTGAAACCTAAACATGAAACCGGTTACTGCAAAGGAACGGTTTAACCTAGAAGAACGAAATTTGGTGAGCCAAGTGGGATTGGTGTACTGATCATTACCTGCCAGTATCATCAAGTTTGGGTGAAAAAAATGTTTGCTGAGATTTCAGGAAACTCGTAGTTTTTTGGAAGCTTGGCAACCCCTTTCAATGAAAGTGATTCTCGTCAGTCTCTGCTTGGGGCTACTTTCATAGGACACAATCCATAGCGATAGAACTTGGAACTACATTATTGTGCCAAGTTTCAAAGAGCTAACAGAAACCGTGTTTGATTTAGAGTTCCAACTACATGTATCCATATAGGAGAAAACAGAGTGAAACCTAAACATGAAAACGGTTACTGCAAAGGAACGGTTTAACCTAGAAGAACGAAATTTGGTGAGCCAAGTGGAATTGGTGTACTTATCATTACCTGCTAGTATTATCAAGATTGGGAGAAAAAATGTTTGCTGAGATTTCAGGAAACTCGTAGTTTTTTGGAAGCTTGGCAACCCCTTTCAATGAAAGTGATTCTCGTCAGTCTCTGCTTGTGGCTACTTCAATAGGACACAAACCATAGCGATTGAACTTGGAACTACATTATTGTGCCAAGTTTCAAAGAGCTAACAGAAACCGTGTTTGATTTAGAGTTCCAACTACATGTATCCATATAGGAGAAAACAGAGTGAAACCTAAACATGAAAACGGTTACTGCAAAGGAACGGTTTAACCTAGAAGAACGAAGTTTGGTGAGCCAAGTGGGATTGGTGTACTGATCATTACCTGCCAGTATCATCAAGATTGGGTGAAAAAATGTTTGCTGAGATTTCAGGAAACTCGTAGTTTTTTGGAAGCTTGGCAACCCCTTTCAATGAAAGTGATTCTCGTCAGTCTCTGCTTGGGGCTACTTCAATTGGACACAAACCATAGCGATAGAACTTGGAACAACATTATTCTGCCAAGTTTCAAAGAGCTAGCACAAACCGTGTTTGATTTAGAGTTCCAACTACATGTATCCACATAGGAGAAAACAGAGTGAAACCTAAACATGAAAACGGTTACTGCAAAGGAACGGTTAACCTAGAAGAAACGAAATTTGGTGAGCCAAGTGGGACTGGTGTACTGATCATTACGTGCAAGTATCAAAAAGATTGGGTGAAAAAATGTTTGCTGAGATTTCAGGAAACTCCGCAGTTTTTTGGAAGCTTGGGAACCCCTTCCAATGAATGTGACTCTCGTCAGTCTCTGCTTGGGGCTACTTCAATAGGACACAACCATAGCGATAGAACTTGGAACTACATTATTGTGCCAAGTTTCAAAGAGCTAACAGAAACCGTGTTTGATTTAGAGTTCCAACTACATGTATCCATATAGGAGAAAACAGAGTTAAACCTAAAAATGAAAACGGTTACTGCAAAGGAACGGTTTAACCTAGAAGAATGAAATTTGGTGAGCCAAGGGAGACGGCTGTACTGATCATTACCTGCAAGTATCATCAAGATTGGGTGAAAAAATGTTTGCTGAGATTTCAGGAAACTCGCAGTTTTTTGGAAGCTTGGGAACCCCTTCCAATGAATGTGATTCTCGTTAGTCTCTGCTTGGGGCTACTTCAATAGGACACAAACCATAGCGATAGAACTTGGAACTACATTATTGTGCCAAGTTTCAAAGAGCTAGCACAAACCGTGTTTGACTTAGAGTTCCAACTACATGTATCCATATACGAGAAAACAAAGGGAAACCTAAACATGAAAATGGTTACTGCAAAGGAACGGTTTAACCTAGAATAACGAAATTTCGTGAGACAAGTGTGATTGCTGTACTGATCATTAAATGCAAGTATCATCAAGATTGGGTGAAAAAATGTTTGCTGAGATTTCAGGAACCTCGCAGTTTTTGAAGCTTGGGAAACCCTTCCAATGAATGTGATTCTCGTTAGTCTCTGCTTGGGGCTACTTCAATAGGACACAAACCATAGCGATAGAACTTCGATCTACATTATTGTGCCAAGTTTCAAAGAGCTAGCACAAACCGTGTTTGACTTAGAGTTCCAACTACATGTATCCATATAGGAGAAAACAAAGTGAAACCTAAACATGAAAAACGGTTACTGCAAAGGAAAGGTTTAACCTAGAAGAACGAAATTTGGTGAGCCAAGTGGGATTGGTGTACTGATCATTACCTGCCAGTATCATCAAGATTGGGTGAAAAAATATTTGCTGAGATTTAAGGCAACTCAAAGTTTTTTGGAAGCTTGGCAACCCCTTTCAATGAAAGTGATTCTCGTCAGTCTCTTCTTGGGGCTACTTCCATAGGACACAATCCATAGTGATAGAACTTGGAACTACATTATTGTGCCAAGTTTCAAAGAGCTAGCACAAACCGTGCTTGATTTAGAATTCCAAATACATATATCCATATAGGAGAAAACAGAGTGAAACCTAAACATGAAAACGGTTACTGCAAAGGAACGGTTTAACCTAGAAGAACGAAATTTGGTGAACCAAGTGGGATTGGTGTACTTATCATTACGTGCCAGTATCATCAAGATTGGGTGAAAAAATGTTTGCTGAGATTTCAGGAAACTCGTAGTTTTTGGAAGCTTGGCAACCCCTTTCAATGAAAGTGATTCTCGTCAGTCTCTGCTTGGAGCTACTTCAATAGGACACAAACCATAGCGCTAGAACTGGGAACTACATTATTGTGCCAAGTTTCAAAGAGCTAACAGAAACCGTGTTTGATTTAGAGTTCCAACTACATGTATCCATATAGGAGAAAACAGAGTGAAACCTAAACATGAAAACGGTTACTGCAAAGGAACGGTTTAACCGAGAAGAACGAAATTTGGTGAGCCAAGTGGGACCTGTGTACTGATCATTACCTGCAAGTATCATCAAGATTGGGTGAAAAAATGTTTGATGAGATTTCAGGAAACTCGTAGTTTTTTGGAAGCTTGGCAACCCCTTCCAATGAATGTGATTCTAGTCAGTCTCCGCTTGGGTCTACTTCAATAGGACACAAACCATAGCGATAGAACTTGGAACTACATTATTGTGCCAAGTTTCAAAGAGCTAGCACAAACCGTGGTTGATTTAGAGTTCCAACTACATATATCCATATAGGAGAAAACAGAGTTAAACCTAAACATGAAAACGGTTACTGCAAAGGAACGGTTTAACCTAGAAGAACGAAATTTGGTGAACCAAGTGGGATTGGTGTACTTATCATTACGTGCCAGTATCATCAAGATTGGGTGAAAAAAAATGTTTGCTGAGATTACAGGAAACTCGTAGGTTTTCGGAAGCTTGGCAACCCCTTTCAATGAAAGTGATTCTCGTCAGTCTCTGCTTGGGGTACTTCAATAGGACACAAACCATAGCGATAGAACTTGGAACTACATTATTGTGCCAAGTTTCAAAGAGCTAACAGAAACCGTGTTTGATTTAGAGTTCCAACTACATGTATCCATATAGGAGAAAACAGAGTTAAACCTAAACATGAAAACGGTTACTGCAAAGGAAACGGTTTAACCTAGAATAACGAAATTTGGTGAGACAAGTGGGATTGCTGTACTGATCATTAAATGCAAGTATCATCAAGATTGGGTGAAAAAATGTTTGCTGAGATTTCAGGAAACTCGCATTTTTTTGAAGCTTGGGAACCCCTTCCAATGAATATGATTCTCGTTAGTCTTTGCTTGGGGCTACTTCAATAGGACACAAACCATAGCGATAGAACTTGGAACTACATTATTGTGCCAAGTTTCAAAGAGCTAGCACAAACCGGGTTTGATTTAGAGTTCCAACTACATGTATCCATATAGGAGAAAACAGAGTGAAACCTAAACATGAAAACGGTTACTGCAAAGGAACGGTTTAACCTAGAAGAACGAAATTTGGTGAGCCAAGTGGGACTGGTGTACTGATCATTACCTGCAAGTATCATCAACATTGGGTGAAAAAATGTTTGATGAGATTTCAGGAAACTCGTAGTTTTTTGGAAGCTTGGCAACCCTTCGATTGAATGTGATTCTCGTCAGTCTCTGCTTGGGGCTACTTCAATAGGACACAAACCATAGCTATAGAACTTGGAACTACATTATTGTGCCAAGTTTCAAAGAGCTAGCACAAACTGTGTTTGATTTAGAGTTCCAACTACTTGTATCCATATAGGAGAAAACAAAGTGAAACCTAAACATGAAAACGGTTACTGCAAAGGAATGGTTTAACCTAGAAGAACAAAATTTGGTGAGCCAAGTGGGATTGGTGTACTGATCATTACCTGCCAGTATCATCAAAATTGGGTGAAAAATGTTTGCTGAGATTTAAGGAAACTCAAAGTTTTTTGGAAGCTTGGCAACCCCTTTCAATGAAAGTGATACTCGTCAGTCTCTGCTTGGGGCTACTTCCATAGGACACAATCCATAGTGATAGAACTTGGAACTACATTATTGTGCCAAGTTTCAAAGAGCTAGCACAAACCGTGTTTGATTTAGAGTTCCAAATACATGTATCCATATAGGAGAAAACAGAGTGAAACCTAAACATGAAAACGGTTACTGCAAAGGAACGGTTTAACCTAGAAGAACGAAATTTGGTGAGCCAAGTGGGACTGGTGTACTGATCATTACCTGCAAGTATCATCAAGATTGGGTGAAAAAATGTTTGCTGAGATTTCAGGAAACTCGCAGTTTTTTGGAAGCTTGGGAACCCCTTCCAATGAATGTGATTCTCATTAGTCTCTGCTTGGGGCAACTTCAATAGGACACAAACCATAGCGATAGAACTTGGAACTACATTTTTGTGCCAAGTTTCAAAGAGCTACCACAAACCGTGTTTGACTTAGAGTTCCAACTACATGTATCCATATAGGAGAAAACAAAGTGAAACCTAAACATGAAAACGGATACTGCAAATGAACGGTTTAACCTAGAAGAAAGAAATTTGGTGAGCCAAGTGAGATTGGTGTACTGATCATTACCTGCCAGTACCATCAAGATTGGGTGAAAAAATGTTTGCTGAGATTTCAGGAAATTCGTAGTTTTTTGGAAGCTTGGCAACCCCTTCCAATGAATGTGATTCTCGTCAGTCTCTGCTTGGGGCTACTTCCATAGGACACAAACCATAGCGATAGAACTCGGAACTACATTATTGTGCCAAGTTTCAAAGAGCTAGCACAAACCGTGTTTGATTTAGTGTTCCAACTACATGTATCCATATAGGAGAAAACAGAGTGAAACCTAAACATGAAAACGGTTACTGCAAAGGAACGGTTTAATCTAGAAGAACGAAATTTGGTCAGCCAAGTGGGATTGGTGTACTTATCATTACCTGCCAGTATCATCAAGATTGGGTGAAAAAATGTTTGCTGAGATTTCAGGAAACCTGTAGTTTTTTGGAAGCTTGGCAACCCCTTTCAATGAAAGTGATTCTCGTCAGTCTCTGCTTGTGGCTACTTCAATAGGACACAAACCATTGCGATTGAACTTGGAACTACATTATTGTGCCAAGTTTCAAAGAGCTAACAGAAACCTTGTTTGATTTAGAGTTACAACTACAATGTATCCATATAGGAGAAAACAGAGTGAAACCTAAACATGAAAACGGTTACTGCTGCAAAGGAACGGTTTAACCTAGAAGAACGAAGTTTGGTGAGCCAAGTGAGATTGGTGTACTGATCATTACCTGCCAGTATCATCAAGATTGGGTGAAAAAATGTTTGCTGAGATTTCAGGAAATTCGTAGTTTTTTGGAAGCTTGGCAACCCCTTCCAATGAATGTGATTCTCGTCAGTCCCTGCTTGGGGCTACTTCCATAGGACACAAACCATAGCGATAGAACTCGGAACTACATTATTGTGCCAAGTTTCAAAGATCTAGCACAAACCGTTTTTGATTTAGAGTTCCAACTACATGTATCCATATAGGAGAAAACAGAGTGAAACCTAAACATGAAAACGTTTACTGCAAAGGAACGGTTTAATCTAGAAGAACGAAATTTGGTCAGCCAAGTGGGATTGGTGTACTTATCATTACCTGCCAGTATCATCAAGATTGGGTGAAAAAATGTTTGCTGAGATTTCAGGAAACCTGTAGTTTTTTGGAAGCTTGGCAACCCCTTTCAATGAAAGTGATTCTCGTCAGTCTCTGCTTGGGGCTACTTCAATAGGACACAAACCATAGCTATAGAACTTGGAACAACATTATTCTGCCAAGTTTCAAAGAGCTAGCACAAACCGTGTTTGATTTAGAGTTCCAACTACATGTATCCACATAGGAGAAAACAGAGTGAAACCTAAACATGAAAACGTTTACTGCAAAGGAACGGTTTAACCTAGAAGAACGAAATTTGGTGAGCCAAGTGGGACTGGTGTCCTGATCATTACGTGCAAGTATCAAAAAGATTGGGTGAAAAAATGTTTGCTGAGATTTCAGGAAACTCCGCAGTATTTTGGAAGCTTGGGAACCCCTTCCAATGAATGTGACTCTCTTCAGTCTCTGCTTGGGGCTACTTCAATAGGACACAAACCATAGCGATAGAACTTGGAACTACATTATTGTGCCAAATTTCAAAGAGCTAACAGAAACCGTGTTTGATTTAGAGTTCCAACTACATGTATCCATATAGGAGAAAACAGAGTTAAACCTAAACATGAAAACGGTTACTGCAAAGGAACGGTTTAACCTAGAAGAATGAAATTTGGTGAGCCAAGTGAGACTGCTGTACTGATCATTACCTGCAAGTATCATCAAGATTGGGTGAAAAAAATGTTTGCTGAGATTTCAGGAAACTCGCAGTTTTTTGGAAGCTTGGGAACCCCTTCCAATGAATGTGATTCTCGTCAGTCTCTTCTTGGGGCTACTTCCATAGGACACAATCCATAGTGATAGAACTTGGAACTACATTATTGTGCCAAGTTTCAAAGAGCTAGCACAAACCTTGCTTGATTTAGAATTCCAAATACATATATCCATATAGGAGAAAACAGAGTGAAACCTAAACATGAAAACGGTTACTGCAAAGGAACGGTTTAACCTAGAAGAACGAAATTTGGTGAACCAAGTGGGATTGGTGTACTTATCATTACGTGCCAGTATCATCAAGATTGGGTGAAAAAATGTTTGCTGAGATTTCAGGAAACTCGTAGTTTTTGGAAGCTTGGCAACCCCTTCGAATGAATGTGATTCTCGTCAGTCTCTGCTTGGGGCTACTTCAATAGGACACAAACCATAGCGCTAGAACTGGGAACTACATTATTGTGCCAAGTTTCAAAGAGCTAACAGAAACCGTGTTTGATTTAGAGTTCCAACTACATGTATCCATATAGGAGAAAACAGAGTGAAACCTAAACATGAAAACGGTTACTGCAAAGGAACGGTTTAACCTAGAAGAACGAAATTTCGTGAGCCAAGTGGGACTGGTGTACTGATCATTACCTGCAAGTATCAAAAAGATTGGGTGAAAAAATGTTTGCTGAGATTTTAGGAAACTCCGCAGTTTTTTGGAAGTTTCGGAACCCCTTCCAATGAATGTGATTCTCGTCAGTCTCTGTTTGGGGCTACTTCAATAGGACACAAACCATAGCGATAGAACTTGGAACTACATGAATGTGCCAAGTTTCAAAGAGCTAGCACAAACCGTGCTTGATTTAGAGTTCCAAATACATATATCCATATAGGAGAAAACAGACTTAAACCTAAACATGAAAACGGTTACTGCAAAGGAACGGTTGAACCTAGAAGAACGAAATTTGGTGAACCAAGTGGGATTGGTGTACTTATCATTACGTGCCAGTATCATCAAGATTGGGTGAAAAAAATGTTTGCTGAGATTACAGGAAACTCGTAGTTTTTCGGAAGCTTGGCAACCCCTTTCAATGAAAGTGATTCTCGTCAGTCTCTGCTTGGGGTACTTCAATAGGACACAAACCATAGCGATAGAACTTGGAACTACATTATTGTGCCAAGTTTCAAAGAGCTAACAGAAACCGTGTTTGATTTAGAGTTCCAACTACATGTATCCATATAGGAGAAAACAGAGTTAAACCTAAACATGAAAACGGTTACTGCAAAGGAACGGTTTAACCTAGAATAACGAAATTTGGTGAGACAAGTGGGATTGCTGTACTGATCATTAAATGCAAGTATCATCAAGATTGGGTGAAAAAATGTTTGCTGAGATTTCAGGAAACTCGCAGTTTTTTGAAGCTTGGGAACCCCTTCCAATGAATGTGATTCTCGTTAGTCTTTGCTTGGGGCTACTTCAATAGGACACAAACCATAGCGATAGAACTTGGAACTACATTATTGTGCCAAGTTTCAAAGAGCTAGCACAAACCGGGTTTGATTTAGAGTTCCAACTACATGTATCCATATAGGAGAAAACAGAGTGAAACCTAAACATGAAAACGGTTACTGCAAAGGAACGGTTTAACCTAGAAGAACGAAATTTGGTGAGCCAAGTGGGACTGGTGTACTGCTCATTACCTGCAAGTATCATCAACATTGGGTGAAAAAATGTTTGATGAGATTTCAGGAAACTCGTAGTTTTTTGGAAGCTTGGCAACCCCTTCGAATGAATGTGATTCTCGTCAGTCTCTGCTTGGGGCTACTTCAATAGGACACAAACCATAGCTATAGAACTTGGAACTACATTATTGTGCCAAGTTTCAAAGAGCTAGCACAAACCGGGTTTGATTTAGAGTTCCAACTACATGTATCCATATAGGAGAAAACAGAGTGAAACCTAAACATGAAAACGGTTACTGCAAAGGAAAGGTTTAACCTAGAAGAACGAAATTTGGTGAGCCAAGTGGGACTGGTGTACTGATCATTACCTGCAAGTATCATCAACATTGGGTGAAAAAATGTTTGATGAGATTTCAGGAAACTCGTAGTTTTTTGGAAGCTTGGCAACCCCTTCCAATGAATGTGATTCTCGTCAGTCTCTGCTTGGGGCTACTTCAATAGGACACAAACCATAGCTATAGAACTTGGAACTACATTATTGTGCCAAGTTTCAAAGAGCTAACAGAAACCGTGTTAGATTTAGAGTTCCAACTACATGTATCCATATAGGAGAAAACAGAGTGAAACCTAAATATGAAAACGGTTACTGCAAAGGAACGGTTTAACCTAGAAGAACGAAATTTGGTCAGCCAAGTGGGATTGGGTACTTATCATTACCTGAGAGTACCATCAAGATTGGGTGAAAAAATGTTTGCTGAGATTTCAGGAAACTCGTAGTTTTTTGCAAGCTTGGCAACCCCTTTCAATGAATGTGATTCTCGTCAGTCTCTGCTTGGGGCTACTTCAATAGGACACAAACCATAGCGATAGAACTTGGAACTACATTATTGTGCCAAGTTTCAAAGAGCTAACAGAAACCGTGTTTGATTTAGAGTTCCAACTACATGTATCCATATAGGAGAAAACAGAGTGAAACCTAAACATGAAAACGGTTACTGCAAAGGAACGGTTTAACCTAGAAGAACGAAATTTGGTGAACCAAGTGGGATTGGTGTACTTATCATTACGTGCCAGTATCATCAAGATTGGGTGAAAAAAATGTTTGCTGAGATTACAGGAAACTCGTAGTTTTTCGGAAGCTTGGCAACCCCTTTCAATGAAAGTGATTCTCGTCAGTCTCTGCTTGGGGCTACTTCAATAGGACACAAACCATAGTGATAGAACTTGGAACTACATTATTGTGCCAAGTTTCAAAGAGCTAACAACCGTGTTTGATTTAGAGTTCCAACTACATGTATCCATATAGGAGAAAACAGAGTTAAACCTAAACATGAAAACGGTTACTGCAAAGGAACGTTTTAACCTAGAAGAATGAAATTTGGTGAGCCAAGTGAGACTGCTGTACTGATCATTACCTGCAAGTATCATCAAGATTGGGTGAAAAAATGTTTGCTGAGATTTCAGGAAACTCGCATTTTTTTGGAAGCTTGGGAACCCCTTCCAATGAATGTGATTCTCGTTAGTCTCTGCTTGGGGCTACTTCAATAGGACACAAACCATAGCGATAGAACTTGGAACTACATTATTGTGCCAAGTTTCAAAGAGCTAGCACAAACCGTGTTTGACTTAGAGTTCCAACTACATGTATCCATATACGAGAAAACAAAGGGAAACCTAAACATGAAAACGGTTACTGCAAAGGAACGGTTTAACCTAGAATAACGAAATTTGGTTAGACAAGTGGGATTGCTGTACTGATCATTAAATGCAAGTATCATCAAGATTGGGTGAAAAAATGTTTGCTGAGATTTCAGGAAACTCGCAGTTTTTTGAAGCTTGGGAACCCCTTCCAATGAATGTGATTCTCGTTAGTCTCTGCTTGGGGCTACTTCAATAGGAAACAAACCATAGCGATAGAACTTGGAACTACATTATTGTGCCAAGTTTCAAAGAGCTAGCACAAACCGTGTTTGATTTAGAGTTCCAACTACATGTATCCATATAGGAGAAAACAGAGTGAAACACTAAACATGGAAAACGGTTTCTGCAAAGGAACGGTTTAACCTAGAAGAACGAAATTTTGGTGAGCCAAGTGGGATTGGTGTACTTATCATTTCCTGCCAGTATCATCAAGATTGGGTGAAAAAATGTTTGCTGAGATTTCAGGAAACTCGTAGTTTTTTGGAAGCTTGGCAACCCCTTTCAATGAAAGTGATTCTCGTCAGTCTCTGCTTAGGGCTACTTCCATAGGACACAAACCATAGCGATAGAACTCGGAACTACATTATTGTGCCAAGTTTCAAAGAGGTAGCACAAACCGTCTTTGACTTAGAGTTCCAACTACATGTATCCATATACGACAAAACAAAGTGAAACCTAAACATGAAACGGTTACTGCAAAGGAACGGTTTAACCTAGAAGAACGAAATTTGGTGAGCCAAGCGGGACTGGTGTACTGATCATTACCTGCAAGTATCATCAAGATTGGGTGAAAAAATGTTGGCTGAGATTTCAGGAAAACTCGCAGTTTTTTGGAAGCTTGGGAACCCCTTCCAATGAATGTGATTCTCGTCAGTCTCTGCTTGGGGCTACTTCAATAGGACACAAACCATAGCGATAGAACTTGGAACTACATTATTGTGCCAAGGTTCAAAGAGGTAGCACAAACCGTGTTTGACTTAGAGTTCCAACTACATGTATCCATATATGACAAAACAAAGTGAAACCTAAACATGAAAACGGTTACTGCAAAGGAACGGTTTTAACCTAGAAGAACGAAATTTGGTGAGCCAAGTGGGATTGGTGTACTGATCATTAACTGCCAGTACCATCAAGATTGGGTGAAAAAATGTTTGCTGAGATTTCAGGAAACTCGTAGTTTTTTGGAAGCTTGGCAACCCTTCCAATGAATGTGATTCTCGTCAGTCTCTGCTTGGGGCTACTTCAATAGGACACAAACCATAGCGATAGAACTTGGAACTACATTATTGTGCCAAGTTTTCAAAGAGCTAGCACAAACCGTGTTTGATTTAGAGTTCCAACTACATGTATCCATATAGGAGAAAACAGAGTGAAACCTAAACATGAAAACGGTTTCTGCAAAGGAACGGTTTAACCTAGAAGAACGAAATTTGGTGAGACAAGTGGGATTGGTGTACTTATCATTACCTGCCAGTATCATCAAGATTGGGTGAAAAAATGTTTGCTGAGATTTCAGGAAACTCGTAGTTTTTCGGAAGCTTGGCTACCCCTTTCAATGAAAGTGATTCTCGTCAGTCTCTGCTTAGGGCTACTTCAATAGGACACAAACCATAGCGATAGAACTTGGAACTACATTATTGTGCCAAGTTTCAAAGAGGTAGCACAAACCGTCTTTGACTTAGAGTTCCAACTACATGTATCCATATACGACAAAACAAAGTGTAACCTAAACATGAAAACGGTTACTGCAAAGGAACGGTTTAACCTAGAAGAACGAAGTTTGGTGAGCCACGTGGGATTGGTGTACTTATCATTACCTGCCAGTATCATCAAGATTGGGTGAAAAAATGTTTGCTGAGATTTCAGGAAACTCGTAGTTTTTTGGAAGCTTGGCAACCCCTTTCAATGAAAGTGATTCTCCTCAGTCTCTGCTTGGGGCTACTTCAATAGACACAAACCATAGCGATAGAACTTGGAACAACGTTATTGTGCCAAGTTTCAAAGAGCTAACAGAAACCGTGTTGATTTACAGTTCCAACTACATGTATCCATATAGGAGAAAACAGAGTGAAACCTAAACATGAAAACGGTTACTGCAAAGGAACGGTATAACCTAGAAGAACGAAATTTGGTGAGCCAATTGGGACTGGTGTACTGATCATTACCTGCAAGTATCATCAAGATTGGGTGAAAAAATGTTGGCTGAGATTTCAGGAAACTCGCAGTTTTTTGGAAGCTTGGGAACCCCTTCCAATATGAATGTGATTCTCGTCAGTCTCTGCTTGGGGCTACTTCAATAGGACACAAACCATAGCGATAGAACTTCGAACTACATTATTGTGCCATGTTTCAAAGAGGTATCACAAACCGTGTTTGACTTAGAGTTCCAACTACATGTATCCATATACGACAAAACAAAGTGAAAGCTAAACATGAAAACGGTTACTGCAAAGGAACGGTTTTAACCTAGAAGAACGAAGATTGGTGAGCCAAGTGGGATTGGTGTACTGATCATTACCTGCCAGTACCATCAAGATTGGGTGAAAAAATATTTGCTGAGATTTCAGGAAACTCGTAGTTTTTTGGAAGCTTGGCAACCCCTTCCAATGAATGTGATTCTCGTCAGTCTCTGCTTGGGGCTACTTCAATAGGACACAACCATAGCGATAGAACTTGGAACTACATTATTGTGCCAAGTTTCAAAGAGCTAGCACAAACCGTGTTTGATTTTAGAGTTCCAACTACATGTATCCATATAGGAGAAAACAGAGTGAAACCTAAACATGAAAACGGTTTCTGCAAAGGAACGGTTTAACCTAGAAGAACGAAATTTGGTGAGCCAAGTGGGATTGGTGTACTTATCATTACCTGCCAGTATCATCAAGATTGGGTGAAAAAATGTTTGCTGAGATTTCAGGAAACTCGTAGTTTTTCGGAAGCTTGGCAACCCCTTTCAATGAAAGTGATTCTCGTCAGTCTCTGCTTTGGGCTACTTCAATAGGACACAAACCATAGCGATAGAACTTGGAACTACATGATTGTGCCAAGTTTCAAAGAGTTAGCACAAACCGTCTTTGACTTAGAGTTCCAACTACATGTATCCATATACGACAAAACAAAGTGAAACCTAAACATGAAAACGGTTACTGCAAAGGAACGGTTTAACCTAGAAGAACGAAGTTTGGTGAGCCAAGTGGGATTGGTGTACTGATCATTACCTGCCAGTACCATCAAGATTGGGTGAAAAAATGTTTGCTGAGATTTCAGGAAACTCGTAGTTTTTTGGAAGCTTTGCAACCCCTTCCAATGAATGTGATTCTCGTCAGTCTCTGCTTGGGGCTACTTCAATAGGACACAAACCATAGCGATAGAACTTGGAACTATATTATTGAGCCAAGTTTCAAAGAGCTAGCACAAACCGTGTTTGATTTAGAGTTCCAACTACATGTATCCATATAGGAGAAAACAGAGTGAAACCTAAACATGAAAACGGTTACTGCATAGGAACGGTATAAACCTAGAAGAACGAAATTTGGTGAGCCAAGTGGGATTGGTGTACTTATCATTACCTGCCAGTATCATCAAGATTGGGTGAAAAAAGTTTTGATGAGATTTCAGGAAACTCGTAGTTTTTCGGAAGCTTGGCAACCCCTTTCAATGAAAGTGATTCTCGTCAGTCTCTGCTTAGGGCTTCTTCAATAGGACACAACCATAGCGATAGAACTTGGAACTACATTATTGTGCCAAGTTTCAAAGAGCTAACAGAAACCGTGTTTGATTTAGAGTTCCAACTACATGTATCCATATGGGAGAAAACAGAGTGAACCTAAACATGAAAACGGTTACTGCAAAGGAACGGTTTAATCCAGAAGAACGAAATTTGGTGATCCAAGCGGGACTGGTGTACTGATCATTACCTGCAAGTATCATCAAGATTGGGTGAAAAAATGTTGGCTGAGATTTCAGGAAAACTCGCAGTTTTTTGGAAGCTTGGGAACCCCTTCCAATGAATGTGATTCTCGTCAGTCTCTGCTTGGGGCTACTTCAATAGGCACAAACCATAGCGATAGAACTTGGAGCTACATTATTGTGCCAAGTTTCAAAGAGGTAGCACAAACCGTCTTTGACTTAGAGTTCCAACTACATGTATCCATATACGACAAAACAAAGTGTAACCTAAACATGAAAACGGTTACTGCAAAGGAACGGTTTAACCTAGAAGAACAAAGTTTGGTGAGCCACGTGGGATTGGTGTACTGATCATTACCTGCCAGTACCATCAAGATTGGGTGAAAAAATGTTTGCTGAGATTTCAGGAAACTCGTAGTTTTTTGGAAGCTTTGCAACCCCTTCCAATGAATGTGATACTCGTCATTCTCTGCTTGGGGCTACTTCCATAGGACACAAACCATAGCGATAGAACTTGGAACTACATTTTTGTGCCAAGTTTCAAAGAGCTAGCACAAATCGTGTTTGATTTAGAGTTCCAAATACATGTATCCATATAGGAGAAAACAGAGTGAAACTAAACATGAAACGGTTACTGCAAAGGGAACGGTTTAACCTAGAAGAAACGAAATTTGGTGAGCACAAGTGGGATTGGTGTACTGATCATTACCTGCGAGTATCATCAAGATTGGGTGAAAAATGTTTCATGAGATTTCAGGAAACTCGTAGTTTTCGGAAGCTTGGCAACCCCTTCGAATGAAAGTGATTCTCGTCAGTCTCTGCTTAGGGCTACTTCAATAGGACACAAACCATAGCGATAGAACGTGGAACTACATTAATGTGCCAAGTTTCAAAGAGCTAACAGAAACCGTGTTTGATTTAGAGTTCCAACTACATGTATCCATATAGGAGAAAACAGAGTGAAACCTATACATGAAAACTGTTACTGCAAAGGAACGGTTTAACCTAGAAGAACGAAGATTGGTGAGCCAAGTGGGATGGTGTACTGATCATTACCTGCCAGTACCATCAAGATTGGGTGAAAAAATATTTGCTGAGATTTCAGGAAACTCGTAGTTTTTGGAAGCTTGGCAACCCCTTCCAATGAATGTGATACTCGTCAGTCTCTGCTTGGGGCTACTTCAATAGGACACAAACCATAGCGATAGAACTTGGAACTACATTATTGTGCCAAGTTTCAAAGAGCTAGCAAAAACCGTGTTTGATTTAGAGTTCCAACTACATGTATCCATATAGGAGAAAACAGAGTGAAACCTAAACATGAAAACGGTTTCTGCAAAGGAACGGTTTATCCTAGAAGAACGAAATTTGTGAGCCAAGTGGGATTGGTGTACTTATCATTACCTGCCAGTATCATCAAGATTGGGTGAAAAAATGTTTGCTGAGATTTCAGGAAACTCGTAGTTTTTCGGGAAGCTTGGCAACCCCTTTCAATGAAAGTGATTCTCGTCAGTCTCTGCTTTGGGCTACTTCAATAGGACACAAACCATAGCGATAGAACATGGAACTACATGATTGTGCCAAGTTTCAAAGAGGTAGCACAAACCGTCTTTGACTTAGAGTTCCAACTACATGTATCCATATACGACAAAACAAAGTGAAACCTAAACATGAAAACGGTTACTGCAAAGGACGGTTTAACCTAGAAGAACGAAGTTTGGTGAGCCAAGTGGGATTGGTGTACTGATCATTACCTGCAGTACCATCAAGATTGGGTGAAAAAATGTTTGCTGAGATTTCAGGAAACTCGTAGTTTTTTGGAAGCTTTGCAACCCTTCCAATGAATGTGATTCTCGTCAGTCTCTGCTTGGGGCTACCTTCCATAGGACACAAACCATAGTGATAGAACTTGGAACTACATTATTGTGCCAAGTTTCAAAGAGCTAGCACAAATCGTGTTTGATTTAGAGTTCCAACTACATGTATCCATATAGGAGAAAACAGAGTGAAACCTAAACATGAAAACCGTTACTGCAAAGGAACGGTTTAACCTAGAAGAACGAAATTTGGTGAGCCAAGTGGGATTGGTGTACTGATCATTACCTGCCAGTATCATCAAGATTGGGTGAAAAAATGTTTTGCTGAGATTTCAGGAAACTCGTAGTTTTCGGAAGCTTGGCAACCCCTTCGAATGAAAGTGATTCTCGTCAGTCTCTGCTTAGGGCTACTTCAATAGGACACAAACCATAGCGATAGAACTTGGAACTACATTAATGTGCCATGTTTCAAAGAGCTAACAGAAACCGTGTTTGATTTAGAGTTCCAACTACATGTATCCATATAGGAGAAAACAGAGTGAAACCTATACATGAAAACGGTTACTGCAAAGGAACGGTTTTAACCTAGAAGAACGAAATTTGGTGAGCCAAGTGGGATTGGTGTACTGATCATTACCTGCAAGTATCATCAAGTTTGGGTGAAAGAATGTTTGCTGAGATTTCAGGAACTCCGCAGTTTTTTGGAAGCTTGGGAACCCCTTCCAATGAATGTGATTCTCGTCAGTCTCTGCTTGGGGGCTACTTCAATAGGACACAAACCATAGCGATAGAACTTGGAACTACATTATTGTGCCAAGTTTCAAAGAGCTAGAACAAACCTGTGTTTTGATTTAGAGTTCCAACTACATTTATCCATATAGGAGAAAACAAAGTGAAACCTAAACATGAAACCGGTTACTGCAAAGGAACGGTTTAACCTAGAAGAACGAAATTTGGTGAGCCAAGTGGGATTGGTGTACTGATCATTACCTGCCAGTATCATCAAGTTTGGGTGAAAAAATGTTTGCTGAGATTTCAGGAAACTCGTAGTTTTTGGAAGCTTGGCAACCCCTTTCAATGAAAGTGATTCTCGTCAGTCTCTGCTTGGGGCTACTTTCATAGGACACAATCCATAGCGATACAACTTGGAACTACATTATTGTGCCAAGTTTCAAAGAGCTAACAGAAACCGTGTTTGATTTAGAGTTCCAATTACATGTATCCATATAGGAGAAAACAGAGTGAAACCTAAACATGAAAACGGTTACTGCAAAAGAACGGTTTAAACCTAGAAGAACGAAATTTGGTGAGCCAAGTGGAATTGGTGTACTTATCATTACCTGCTAGTATTATCAAGATTGGGAGAAAAAATGTTTGCTGAGATTTCAGGAAACTCGTAGTTTTTTGGAAGCTTGGCAACCCCTTTCAATGAAAGTGATTCTCGTCAGTCTCTGCTTGTGGCTACTTCAATAGGACACAAACCATAGCGATTGAACTTGGAACTACATTATTGTGCCAAGTTTCAAAGAGCTAACAGAAACCGTGTTTGATTTAGAGTTCCAACTACATGTATCCATATAGGAGAAAACAGAGTGAAACCTAAACATGAAAACGGTTACTGCAAAGGAACGGTTTAACCTAGAAGAACGAAGTTTGGTGAGCCAAGTGGGATTGGTGTACTGATCATTACCTGCCAGTATCATCAAGATTGGGTGAAAAAATGTTTGCTGAGATTTCAGGAAACTCGTAGTTTTTTGGAAGCTTGGCAACCCCTTTCAATGAAAGTGATTCTCGTCAGTCTCTGCTTGGGGCTACTTCAATAGGACACAAACCATAGCGATAGAACTTGGAACAACATTATTGTGCCAAGTTTCAAAGAGCTAGCACAAACCGTGCTTGATTTAGAGTTCCAAATACATAATCCATATAGGAGAAAACAGACTTAAACCTAAACATGAAATCGGTTACTGCAAAGGAACGGTTTAACCTAGAAGAACGAAAATTTGGTGAACCAAGTGGGATTGGTGTACTTATCATTACGTGCCAGTATCAACAAGATTGGGTGAAAAAATGTTTGCTGAGATTACAGGAAACTCGTAGTTTTTCGGAAGCTTGGCAACCCCTTTCAATGAAAGTGATTCTCGTCAGTCTCTGCTTGGGGTACTTCAATAGGACACAAACCATAGCGCTAGAACTGTGAACTACATTATTGTGCCAAGTTTCAAAGAGCTAACAGAAACCGTGTTTGATTTAGAGTTCCAACTACATGTATCCATAGAGGAGAAAACAGAGTTAAACCTAAACATGAAAACGGTTACTGCAAAGGAACGGTTTAACCTAGAATAACGAAATTTGGTGAGACAAGTGGGATTGCTGTACTGATCATTAAATGCAAGTATCATCAAGATTGGGTTGAAAAAATGTTTGCTGAGATTTCAGGAAACTCGCAGTTTTTTGAAGCTTGGGAACCCCTTCCAATGAATGTGATTCTCGTTAGTCTTTGCTTGGGGCTACTTCAATAGGACACAAACCATAGCGATAGAACTTGGAACTACATTATTGTGCCAAGTTTCAAAGAGCTAGCACAAACCGGGTTTGATTTAGAGTTCCAACTACATGTATCCATATAGGAGAAAACAGAGTGAAACCTAAACATGAAAACGGTTACTGCAAAGGAACGGTTTAACCTAGAAGAACGAAATTTGGTGAGCCAAGTGGGACTGGTGTACTGATCATTACCTGCAAGTATCATCAACATTGGGTGAAAAAATGTTTGATGAGATTTCAGGAAACTCGTAGATTTTTTGGAAGCTTGGCAACCCCTTCGAATGAATGTGATTCTCGTCAGTCTCTGCTTGGGGCTACTTCAATAGGACACAAACCATAGCTATAGAACTTGGAACTACATTATTGTGCCATGTTTCAAAGAGCTAACA
This sequence comes from Urocitellus parryii, assembly GCF_045843805.1. Lineage (NCBI taxonomy): Eukaryota > Metazoa > Chordata > Mammalia > Rodentia > Sciuridae > Urocitellus > Urocitellus parryii. The sequence continues at coordinate 7,371 of NW_027552827.1, read as the reverse complement.
GAAACCGTGTTAGATTTAGAGTTCCAACTACATGTATCCATATAGGAGAAAACAGAGTGAAACCTAAATATGAAAACGGTTACTGCAAAGGAACGGTTTAAACCTAGAAGAACGAAATTTGGTCAGCAAGTGGGATTGGGTACTTATCATTACCTGAGAGTACCATCAAGATTGGGTGAAAAAATGTTTGCTGAGATTTCAGGAACTCGTAGTTTTTTGCAAGCTTGGCAACCCCTTTCAATGAATGTGATTCTCGTCAGTCTCTGCTTGGGGCTACTTCAATAGGACACAACCATAGCGATAGAACTTGGAACTACATTATTGTGCCAAGTTTCAAAGAGCTAACAGAAACCGTGTTTGATTTAGAGTTCCAACTACATGTATCCATATAGGAGAAAACAGAGTGAAACCTAAACATGAAAACGGTTACTGCAAAGGAACGGGTTTAACCTAGAAGAACGAAATTTGGTGAACCAAGTGGGATTGGTGTACTTATCATTACGTGCCAGTATCATCAAGATTGGGTGAAAAAAATGTTTGCTGAGATTACAGGAAACTCGTAGTTTTTCGGAAGCTTGGCAACCCCTTTCAATGAAAGTGATTCTCGTCAGTCTCTGCTTGGGGCTACTTCAATAGGACACAAACCATAGTGATAGAACTTGGAACTACATTATTGTGCCAAGTTTCAAAGAGCTAACAGAAACCTTGTTTGATTTAGAGTTCCAACTACATGTATCCATATAGTAGAAAACAGAGTTAAACCTAAACATGAAAACGGTTACTGCAAAGGAACGGTTTAACCTAGAAGAATGAAATTTGGTGAGCCAAGTGAGACTGCTGTACTGATCATTACCTGCAAGTATCATCAAGATTGGGTGAAAAAATGTTTGCTGAGATTTCAGGAAACTCGCAGTTTTTTGGAAGCTGGGAACCCCTTCCAATGAAATGTGATTCTCGTTAGTCTCTGCTTGGGGCTACTTCAATAGGACACAAACCATAGCGATATAACTTGGAACTACATTATTGTGCCAAGTTTCAAAGAGCTAGCACAAACCGTGTTTGACTTAGTGTTCTAACTACATGTATCCATATACGAGAAAACAAAGGGAAACCTAAACATGAAAACGGTTACTGCAAAGGAACGGTTTAACCTAGAATAACGAAATTTGGTTAGACAAGTGGGATTGATGTACTGATCATTAAATGCAAGTATCATCAAGATTGGGTGAAAAAATGTTTGCTGAGATTTCAGGAAACTCGCAGTTTTTTGAAGCTTGGGAACCCCTTCCAATGAATGTGATTCTCGTTAGTCTCTGCTTGGGGCTACTTCAATAGGAAACAAACCATAGTGATAGAACTTGGAACTACATTATTGTGCCAAGTTTCAAAGAGCTAGCACAAACCGTGTTTGATTTAGAGTTCCAACTACAGGTATCCATATAGGAGAAAACAGAGTGAAACCTAAACATGAAAACGGTTACTGCAAAGGAACGGTTTAACCTAGAAGAACGAAATTTGGTGAGCCAAGTGGGACATGTGTACTGATCATTACCTGCAAGTATCATCAAGATTGGGTGAAAAAATGTTTGCTGAGATTTCAGGAAACTCGTAGTTTTTTGGAAGCTTGGCATCCCCTTCGAATGAATGTGATTCTCGTCAGTCTCTGCTTGGGCTACTTCAATAGGACACAAACCATAGCTATAGAACTTGGAACTACATTGTTGTGCCAAGTTTCAAAGAGCTAGCACAAACTGTGTTTGATTTAGAGTTCCAACTACATGTATCCATATAGGAGAAAACAAAGTGAAACCTAAACATGAAAACGGTTACTGCAAAGGTATGGTTTAAAATAGAAGAACGAAATTTGGTGAGCCAAGTGGGATTGGTGTACTGATCATTACCTGCCAGTATCATCAAGATTGGGTGAAAAAATGTTTGCTGAGATTTAAGGAAACTCAAAGTTTTTTGGAAGCTTGGCAACCCCTTTCAATGAATGTGATTCTCGTCAGTCTCTGCTTGGGGCTACTTCCATAGGACACAATCCATAGTGATAGAACTTGGAACTACATTATAGTGCCAAGTTTCAAAGAGCTAGCACAAACCGTGTTTGATTTAGAGTTCCAACTACATGTATCCATATAGGGGAAAACAGAGTGAAACCTAAACATGAAAACGGTTACTGCAAAGGAACGGTTTAACCTAGAAGAACGAAATTTGGTGAGCAAAGTGGGGATTGGAGTCCTGATCATTACCTGCAAGTATCATCAAGTTTGGGGTGAAAAATATTTGCTGAGATTCAGGAAACTCCGTAATTTTTTGGAAGCTTGGGAACCCCTTCCAATGAAAGTGATTCTCGTCAGTCTCTGCCTGGGGCTACTTCCATAGACACAATCCATAGCGATAGAACTTGGAACTACATTATTGTGCCAAGTTTCAAAGAGCTAACAGAAACCGTGTTTAATTTAGAGTTCCAACTACATGTATCCATATAGGAGAAAACAGAGTGAAACCTAAACATGAAACGGTTACTGCAAAGGAACGGTTTAACCTAGAAAAACGAAATTTGGTGAGCCAAGTGAGACTGGTGTACTGATCATTACCTGCAAGTATCATCAAGATTGGGTGAAAAAAAGTTTGCTGAGATTTCAGGAAATTCGCAGTTTTTGAAGCTTGGAACCCCTTCCAATGAATGTGATTCTCATCAGTCTCTGCTTGGGGCTACTTCAATAGGACACAAAATATAGCGATAGAACTCGGAACTACATTATTGTGCCAAGTTTCAAAGAGCTAGCACAAACCGTGTTTGACTTAGAGTTCCAACTACATGTATCCATATAGGAAAAAACAAAAGTGAAAACCTAAACATGAAAACGGTTACTGCAAAGGAACGGTTTAACCTAGAAGAACGAAATTGGTGAGCCAAGTGGGACTGGTGTACTGATCATTACCTGCAAGTATCATCAAGATTGGGTGAAAAATGTTTGCTGAGATTTCAGGAAACTCGTAGTTTTTTGGAAGCTTGGCAACCCCTTCGAATGAATGTGATTCTCGTCAGTCTCTGCTTGGGCTACTTCAATAGGACACAAACCATAGCGATAGAGACTTGGAACTACATTATTGTGCCAAGTTTCAAAGAGCTAGCACAAACCGTGTTTGATTTAGAGTTCCAACTACATGCATCCATATAGGAGAAAACAATGTGAAACCTAAACATGAAAACGGTTACTGCAAAGGAAAAGGTTTAACCTAGAAGAACGAAATTTGGTGAGCCAAGTGGGATTGGTGTACTGATCATTACCTGCCAGTATCATCAAGATTGGGTGAAAAATATTTGCTGGAGATTTAAGGAAACTCAAGTTTTTTGAAGCTTGGCAACCCCTTTCAATGAGAGTGATTCTCGTCAGTCTCTTCTTGGGGCTACTTCCATAGGACACAATCCATAGTGATAGAACTTGGAACTACATTATTGTGCAAGTTTCAAAGAGCTAGCACAAACCGTGTTTGATTTAGAGTTCCAACTACATGTATCCATATAGGAGAAAACAGAGTGAAACCTAAACATGGAAAACGATTACTGCAAAGGAACGGTTTAACCTAGAAGAACAAAATTTGGTGAACCAAGTGGGATTGGTGTACTAATCATTACGTGCCAGTATCATCAAGATTGGGTGAAAAAATGTTTGCTGAGATTTCAGGAAAACTCGCAGTTTTTTGGAAGCTTGGGAACCCCTTCCCATGAATATGATTCTCGTTAGTCTCTGCTTGGGGCTACTTCAATAGGACACAAACCATAGCGATAGAACTTGGAACTACATTATTGTGCCAAGTTTCAAAGAGCTAGCACAAACCGTGTTTGACTTAGTGTTCCAACTACATGTATCCATATACGAGAAAACAAAGGGAAACCTAAACATGAAAACGGTTACTGCAAAGGAACGGTTTAACCTAGAATAACGAAATTTGGTTAGACAAGTGGATTGCTGTACTGGATCATTAAATGCAAGTATCATCAAGATTGGGTGAAAAAATGTTTGCTGAGATTTCAGGAAACTCGCAGTTTTTTGGAAGCTTGGCAACCCCTTCGAATGAATGTGATTCTCGTCAGTCTCTGCTTGGGGCTACTTCAATAGGACACAAACCATAGCGATAGAACTTGGAACTACATTATTGTGCCAAGTTTCAAAGAGCTAGCACAAACCGTGTTTGATTTAGAGTTCCAACTACATGCATCCATATAGGAGAAAAACAAAGTGAAACCTAAACATGAAAACGGTTATCTGCAAAGGAAAGGTTTAACCTAGAAGAACGAAATTTGGTGAGCCAAGTGGATTGGTGTACTGATCATTACCTGCCAGTATCATCAAGATTGGGTGAAAAATATTTGCTGAGATTTAAGGAAACTCAAAGTTTTTTGGAAGCTTGGCAACCCCTTTCAATGAGAGTGATTCTCGTCAGTCTCTTCTTGGGCTACTTCCATAGGACACAATCCATAGTGATAGAACTTGGAACTACATTATTGTGCAAGTTTCAAAGAGCTAGCACAAACCGTGTTTGATTTAGAGTTCCAACTACATGTATCCATATAGGAGAAAACAGAGTGAAAACCTAAACATGAAAACGATTACTGCAAAGGGAACGGTTTTAACCTAGAAGAACAAAATTTGGTGAACCAAGTGGGATTGGTGTACTAATCATTACGTGCCAGTATCATCAAGATTGGGTGAAAAAATGTTTGCTGAGATTTCAGGAAACTCGTAGTTTTTCGGAAGCTTGGCAACCCCTTTCAATGAAAGTGATTCTCGTCAGTCTCTGCTTGGGGCTACTTCAATAGGACACAAACCATAGCGCTAGAACTTGGAACTACATTATTGTGCCAAGTTTCAAAGAGCTAGCACAAACCGTGCTTGATTTAGAATTCCAAATACATATATCCATATAGGAGAAAACAGAGTTAAACCTAAACATGAAAACGGTTACTGCAAAGGAACGGTTTAACCTAGAAGAATGAAATTTGGTGAGCCAAGTGAGACTGCTGTACTGATCATTACCTGCAAGTATCATCAAGATTGGGTGAAAAAATGTTTGCTGAGATTTCAGGAAACTCGCAGTTTTTTTGGAAGCTTGGGAACCCCTTCCATGAATGTGATTCTCGTTAGTCTCTGCTTGGGGCTACTTCAATAGGACACAAACCATAGCGATATAACTTGGAACTACATTATTGTGCCAAGTTTCAAAGAGCTAGCACAAACCGTGTTTGACTTAGTGTTCCAACTACATGTATTCCATATACGAGAAAACAAAGGGAAACCTAAACATGAAAACGGTTACTGCAAAGGAACGGTTTAACCTAGAATAACGAAATTTGGTTAGACAAGTGGGATTGCTGTACTGATCATTAAATGCAAGTATCATCAAGATTGGGTGAAAAAATGTTTGCTGAGATTTCAGGAAACTCGCAGTTTTTTGAGCTTGGGAACCCCTTCCAATGAATGTGATTCTCGTTAGTCTCTGCTTGGGGCTACTTCAATAGGAAACAAACCATAGTGATAGAACTTGGAACTACATTATTGTGCCAAGTTTCAAAGAGCTAGCACAAACCGTGGTTTTGATTTAGAGTTCCAACTACAGGTATCCATATAGGAGAAAACAGAGTGAAAACCTAAACATGAAAACGGTTACTGCAAAGGAACGGTTTTAACCTAGAAGAACGAAATTTGGTGAGCCAAGTGGGACATGTGTACTGATCATTACCTGCAAGTATCATCAAGATTGGGTGAAAAAATGTTTGCTGAGATTTCAGGAAACTCGTAGTTTTTTGGAAGCTTGGCATCCCCTTCGAATGAATGTGATCTCGTCAGTCTCTGCTTGGGGCTACTTCAATAGGACACAAACCATAGCTATAGAACTTGGAACTACATTGTTGTGCCAAGTTTCAAAGAGCTAGCACAAACTGTGTTTGATTTAGAGTTCCAACTACATGTATCCATATAGGAGAAAACAAAGTGAAACCTAAACATGAAAACGGTTACTGCAAAGGTATGGTTTAAAATAGAAGAACGAAATTTGGTGAGCCAAGTGGGATTGGTGTACTGATCATTACCTGCCAGTATCATCAAGATTGGGTGAAAAATGTTTGCTGAGATTTAAGGAAACTCAAAGTTTTTTGGAAGCTTGGCAACCCTTTCAATGAATGTGATTCTCGTCAGTCTCTGCTTGGGCTACTTCCATAGGACACAATCCATAGTGATAGAACTTGGAACTACATTATTGTGCCAAGTTTCAAAGAGCTAGCACAAACCGTGTTTGATTTAGAGTTCCAACTACATGTATCCATATAGGGGAAAACAGAGTGAAACCTAAACATGAAAACGGTTACTGCAAAGGAACGGTTTAACTAGAAGAACGAAATTTTGGTGAGCAAAGTGGGATTGGAGTACTGATCATTACCTGCAAGTATCATCAAGTTTGGGTGAAAAAATATTTGCTGAGATTTCAGGAAACTCCGTAATTTTTTGGAAGCTTGGGAACCCCTTCCAATGAAAGTGATTCTCGTCAGTCTCTGCCTGGGGCTACTTCCATAGGACACAATCCATAGCGATATAACTGGAACTACATTATTGTGCCAAGTTTCAAAGAGCTAACAGAAACCGTGTTTTTAATTTAGAGTTCCAACTACATGTATCCATATAGGAGAAAACAGAGTGAAACCTAAACATGAAAACGGTTACTGCAAAGGAACGGTTTTAACCTAGAAAAACGAAATTTGGGTGAGCCAAGTGAGACTGGTGTACTGATAATTACCTGCAAGTATCATCAAGATTGGGTGAAAAAAAGTTTGCTGAGATTTCAGGAAATTCGCAGTTTTTTGAAGCTTGGGAACCCCTTCCAATGAATGTGATTTCTCATCAGTTTCTGCTTGGGGCTACTTCAATAGGACACAAAATATAGCGATAGAACTCGGAACTACATTATTGTGCCAAGTTTCAAAGAGCTAGCACAACCGTGTTTGACTTAGAGTTCCAACTACATGTATCCATATAGGAAAAAACAAAGTGAAACCTAAACATGAAAACGGTTACTGCAAAGGACGGTTTAACCTAGAAGAAACGAAATTTGGTGAGCCAAGTGGGACTGGTGTACTGATCATTACCTGCAAGTATCATCAAGATTGGGTGAAAAAATGTTTGCTGAGATTTTCAGGAAACTCGTAGTTTTTTGGAAGCTTGGGCAACCCCTTCGAATGAATGTGATTCTCGTCAGTCTCTGCTTGGGGCTACTTCCATAGGACACAAACCATAGCGATAGAACTTGGAACTACATTATTTGTGCCAAGTTTCAAAGAGCTAGCACAAACCGTGTTTGATTTAGAGT
>NW_027552826.1:0-55602 GCF_045843805.1 Urocitellus parryii | reverse complement strand
GGTTTAACCTAGAAGTACGACATTTGGTGAGCCAAGTGGGATTCGTGTACTGATCACTACCTGCAAAGTATCATCAAGATTGGGTGAAAAAATGTTTGCTAGATTTCAGGAAACTCGTAGTTTTTTGGAAGCTTGATAACCCCTTTCAATGAAAGGGATTCTCGTATTTCTCTGCTTGGTGCTACTTCAAAATCACACAAATCATAGCGACAGAACTTGGAACTACATTATTGTGCCAAGTTTCAAAGAGCTAGCACAAACCGTGTTTGATTTATAGTTCCAACTACATGTATCCATACAGGAGAAAACAGAGTGAAACCTAAACATGAAAACGGTTACTGCAATGGAACGGTTTAACCTAGAAGAACGAAATTTGGTGAGCCAAGTGGGGATTGGTGTACTGATCATTAAATGGAAGTATCATCAAGATTGGGTGAAAAAATGTTAGCTGAGATTTCAGGAAACTCGTAGTTTTTTGGAACCTTGATAACCCCTTTCAATGAAAGGGATTCTCGTCAGTCTCTGCTTAGGGCTACTTCAATAGCACACAAACCATAGCGATAGAACTTGGAACTACATTCTTGTGCCAAGTTTCAAAGAGCTAGCACAAAACCGTGTTTGATTTAGAGTTCCAACAACATGTATCCATATAGGAGAAAACAGAGTGAAACCTAAACATGAAAACGGTTACTGCAAAGGAACGGTTTAACCTAGAAGAACGAAATTTAGTGAGCCAAGTGAGATTCGTGTACTGATCACTACCTGCAAGTATCATCAAGATTGGGTGAAAAAATGTTTGCTGAGATTTCAGGAAACTCGTAGTTTTTTGGAAGCTTGGCAACCCCTTTCAATGAAAGGGATTCTCGTCAGTCTCTGCTTGGGGCTACTTCAAATAGCACACAAACCATAGCGATAGAACTTGGAACTACATTATTTGTGCCAAGTTTCAAAGAGCTAGCACAAACCGTGTTTGATTTACAGTGCCAACTACATGTATCCATATAGGAGAAAACAGAGTGAAACCTAACATGAAAACAGTTACTGCAAAGGAACGGTTTAACCTAGAAGAACGAAATTTGGTGAGCCAAGTGGGATTGGTGTACTGATCATTAAATGGAAGTATCATCAAGATTGGGTGAAAAAATGTTTGCTGAGATTTCAGGAAACTCGTAGTTTTTTGGAAGCTTGGCAACACCCCTTTCAATGAAAGGGATTCTCGTCAGTCTCTGCTTGGGGCTACTTCAATAGCACACAACCATAGCGATAGAACTTGGAACTACATTCTTGTGCCAAGTTTCAAAGAGCTAGCACAAACCGTGTTTGATTTAGAGTTCCAACTACATGTATCCATATAGGAGAAAACAGAGTGAAACCTAAATATGAAAACGGTTACTGCAAAGGAACGGTTTAACCTAGAAGAACGAAATTTGGTGAGCCAAGTGGGATTGTGTACTGATAATTAAATGGAAGTATCATCAAGATTGGGTGAAAAAATGTTTGCTGAGATTTCAGGAAACTCGTAGTTTTTTGGAAGCTTGGCATCCCCTTTCAATGAAAGGGATTCTCGTCAGTCTCTGCTTGGGGCTACTTCAATAGCACACAAACCCTAGCGATAGTACTTGAAACTACATTATTGTGCCAAGTTTCAAAGAGCTAGCACAAACCGTGTTTGATTTAGAGTTCCAAATACATGTATCTATATAGGAGAAAACAGAGTGAAACCTAAATATGAAAAACGATTACTGCAAAGGAACTGTTTAACCTAGAAGAACGAAATTTGGTGAGCCAAGTGGATTGGTGTACTAATCATTAAATGGAAGTATCATCAAGAATGGGTGAAAAAATGTTTGCTGAGATTTCAGGAAACTCGCAGTTTTTTGGAAGCCTGGCAACCCCTTTCCATGAATGGGATTCTCGTCAGTCTCTGCTTGGGGCTGCTTCAATAGCACACAAACCATAGCGATAGAACTTGGAACTACATTATTGTGCCAAGTTTCAAAGAGCTAGCACAAACCGTGTTTGATTTAGAGTTCCAACTACATGTATCCATATAGGAGAAAACAGAGTGAAACCTAAACATGAAAACGGTTACTGCAAAGGAACGGTTTAACCTAGAAGAACGAAATTTGGTGAGCCAAGTGGGATTGGTGTAGTGATCATTAAATGGATGTATCTTCAAGATTGGGTGAAAAAATGTTAGCTGAGATTTCAGGATACTCGTAGTTTTTTGGAAACTTGATAACTCCTTTCAATGAAACGGATTCTCGTCAGTCTCTGCTTGGGGCTACTTCAATAGCACACAAACCATAGCGATAGAACTTGGAACTACATTATTGTGCCAAGTTTCAAAGAGCTAGCACAAACCGTGTTTGATTTAGAGTGCCAACTACATGTATCCATATAGGAGAAAACAGAGTGAAACCTAAACATGAAAACAGTTACTGCAAAGGAACGGTTTAACCTAGAAGAACGAAATTTGGTGAGCCAAGTGGATTGGTGTACTGATCATTAAATGGAAGTATCATCAAGATTGGGTGAAAAAATGTTGCTGAGATTTCAGGAAATTCGCAGTTTTTTGGAAGCTTGGCAACCCTTTCAATGAAAGGGATTCTTCGTCAGTCTCTGCTTGGGGCTACTTCAATAGCACACAAACCATAGCGATAGAACTTGGAACTACATTATTGTGCCAAGTTTCAAAGAGCTAGCACAAACCGTGTTGATTTAGAGTTCCAACTACATGTATCCATATAGGAGAAAACAGAGTGAAACCTAAACATGAAAACGGTTACTGCAAAGGAACGGTTTAACCTAGAAGAACGAAATTTGGTGAGCCAAGTGGGATGGGTGTACTGATCATTAAATGGAATTATCATCAAGACTGGGTGAAAAAATGTTTGCTGAGATTTCAGGAAACTCGCAGTTTTTTGGAAGCCTGGCAACCCCTTTCCATGATAGGGATTCTCGTCAGTCTCTTCTTGGGGCTACTTCAATAGCACACAAACCATAGCGATAGAACTTGGAACTACATTATTGTGCCAAGTTTCAAAGAGCTAGCACAAACCGTGTTTGATTTAGAGTTCCAACTACATGTATCCATATAGGAGAAAACAGAGTGAAACCTAAACATGAAAACGGTTACTGCAAAGGAACGGTTTAACCTAGAAGAACGAAATTTGGTGAGCCAAGTGGGATTCGTGTACTGATCACTACCTGCAAGTATCATCAAGATTGGGTGAAAAAATGTTTGCTGCGATTTCAGGAAACTCGCAGTTTTTTGGAAGCTTGGCAACCCCTTTCAATGAAAGGGATTCTCGTCAGTCTCTGCTTGGGGCTACTTCAATAGCACACAAACCATAGCGATAGAACTTGGAACTACATTATTGTGCCAAGTTTCAAAGAGCTAGCACAAACCGTGTTTGACTTAGAGTTCCAACTACATGTATCCATATAGGAGAAAACAGAGTGAAACCTAAACATGAAAACGGTTACTGCAAAGGAACGGTTTAACCTAGAAGTACGACATTTGGTGAGCCAAGTGGGATTCGTGTACTGATCACTACCTGCAAGTATCATCAAGATTGGGTGAAAAAATGTTTGCTAGATTTCAGGAAACTCGTAGTTTTTGGAAGCTTGATAACCCCTTTCAATGAAAGGGATTCTCGTATTTCTCTGCTTGGTGCTACTTCAAAATCACACAAATCATAGCGACAGAACTTGGAACTACATTATTGTGCCAAGTTTCAAAGAGCTAGCACAAACCGTGTTTGATTTATAGTTCCAACTACATGTATCCATACAGGAGAAAACAGAGTGAAACCTAAACATGAAAACGGTTACTGGCAATGGAACGGTTTAACCTAGAAGAACGAAATTTGGTGAGCCAAGTGGGATTGGTGTACTGATCATTAAATGGAAGTATCATCAAGATTGGGTGAAAAAATGTTAGCTGAGATTTCAGGAAACTCGTAGTTTTTTGGAACCTTGATAACCCCTTTCAATGAAAGGGATTCTCGTCAGTCTCTGCTTAGGGCTACTTCAATAGCACACAAACCCATAGCGATAGAACTTGGAACTACATTCTTGTGCCAAGTTTCAAAGAGCTAGCACAAACCGTGTTTGATTTAGAGTTCCAACAACATGTATCCATATAGGAGAAAACAGAGTGAAACCTAAACATGAAAACGGTTACTGCAAAGGAACGGTTTAACCTAGAAGAACGAAATTTAGTGAGCCAAGTGAGATCGTGTACTGATCACTACCTGCAAGTATCATCAAGATTGGGTGAAAAAATGTTTGCTGAGATTTCAGGAAACTCGTAGTTTTTTGGAAGCTTGGCAACAACTTTCAATGAAAGGGATTCTCGTCAGTCTCTGCTTGGGGCTACTTCAATAGCACACAAACCATAGCGATAGAACTTGGAACTACATTATTGTGCCAAGTTTCAAAGAGCTAGCACAAACCGTGTTTGATTTAGAGTTCCAACTACATGTATCGATATAGGAGAAAACAGAGTGAAACCTAAACATGAAAACGGTTACTACAAAGGAACGCTTTAACCTAGAAGAACGAAATTTGGAGAGCCAAGTGGGATTCGTGTACTGATCACTACCTGCAAGGATCATCAAGATTGGGTGAAAAAATGTTTGCTGAGATTTCAGGAAACTCGTAGTTTTTTGGAAGCTTGGCAACCCCTTTCAATGAAAGGGATTCTCGTCAGTCTCTGCTTGGGGCTACTTCAATAGCACACAAACCATAGCGATAGAACTTGGAACTACATTCTTGTGCCAAGTTTCAAAGAGCTAGCACAAACCGTGTTTGATTTAGAGTTCCAACTACATGTATCCATATAGGAGAAAAACAGAGTGAAACCTAAATATGAAAACGGTTACTGCAAAGGAACGGTTTAACCTAGAAGAACGAAATTTGGTGAGCCAAGTGGGATTGGTGTACTGATAATTAAATGGAAGTATCATCAAGATTGGGTGAAAAAATGTTTGCTGAGATTTCAGGAAACTCGTAGTTTTTTGGAAGCTTGGCATCCCCTTTCAATGAAAGGGATTCTCGTCAGTCTTCTGCTTGGGGCTACTTCAATAGCACACAAACCTAGCGATAGTACTTGAAACTACATTATTGTGCCAAGTTTCAAAGAGCTAGCACAAACCGTGTTTGATTTAGAGTTCCAAATACATGTATCTATATAGGAGAAAACAGAGTGAAACCTAAAATATGAAAACGATTACTGCAAAGGAACGGTTTAACCTAGAAGAACGAAATTTGGTGAGCCAAGTGGGATTGGTGTACTAATCATTAAATGGAAGTATCATCAAGAATGGGTGAAAAAATGTTTGCTGAGATTTCAGGAAACTCGCAGTTTTTTGGAAGCCTGGCAACCCCTTTCCATGAATGGGATTCTCGTCAGTCTCTGCTTGGGGCTGCTTCAATAGCACACAAACCATAGCGATAGAACTTGGAACTACATTATTGTGCCAAGTTTCAAAGAGCTAGCACAAACCGTGTTTGATTTAGAGTTCCAACTACATGTATCCATATAGGAGAAAACAGAGTGAAACCTAAACATGAAAACGGTTACTGCAAAGGAACGGTTTAACCTAGAAGAACGAAATTTGGTGAGCCAAGTGGGATTGGTGTAGTGATCATTAAATGGATGTATCTTCAAGATTGGGTGAAAAATGTTAGCTGAGATTTCAGGATACTCGTAGTTTTTTGGAAACTTGATAACTCCTTTCAATGAAACGGATTCTCGTCAGTCTCTGCTTGGGGCTACTTCAATAGCACACAAACCATAGCGATAGAACTTGGAACTACATTATTGTGCCAAGTTTCAAAGAGCTAGCACAAACCGTGTTTGATTTAGAGTGCCAACTACATGTATCCATATAGGAGAAAACAGAGTGAAACCTAAACATGAAAACAGTTACTGCAAAGGAACGGTTTAACCTAGAAGAACGAAATTTGGTGAGCCAAGTGGGATTGGTGTACTGATCATTAAATGGAAGTATCATCAAGATTGGGTGAAAAAATGTTTGCTGAGATTTCAGGAAATTCGCAGTTTTTTGGAAGCTTGGCAACCCCTTTCAATGAAAGGGATTCTCGTCAGTCTCTGCTTGGGGCTACTTCAATAGCACACAAACCATAGCGATAGAACTTGGAACTACATTATTGTGCCAAGTTTCAAAGAGCTAGCACAAACCGTGTTTGATTTAGAGTTCCAACTACATGTATCCATATAGGAGAAAACAGAGTGAAACCTAAACATGAAAACGGTTACTGCAAAGGAACGGTTTAACCTAGAAGAACGAAATTTGGTGAGCCAAGTGGGATGGGTGTACTGACCATTAAATGGAATTATCATCAAGACTGGGTGAAAAAATGTTTGCTGAGATTTCAGGAAACTCGCAGTTTTTTGGAAGCCTGGCAACCCCTTTCCATGATAGGGATTCTCGTCAGTCTCTTCTTGGGGCTACTTCAATAGCACACAAACCATAGCGATAGAACTTGGAACTACATTATTGTGCCAAGTTTCAAAGAGCTAGCACAAACCGTGTTTGATTTAGAGTTCCAACTACATGTATCCATATAGGAGAAAACAGAGTGAAACCTAAACATGAAAACGGTTACTGCAAAGGAACGGTTTAACCTAGAAGAACGAAATTTGGTGAGCCAAGTGGGATTCGTGTACTGATCACTACCTGCAAGTATCATCAAGATTGGGTGAAAAAATGTTTGCTGCGATTTCAGGAAACTCGCAGTTTTTTGGAAGCTTGGCAACCCCTTTCAATGAAAGGGATTCTCGTCAGTCTCTGCTTGGGGCTACTTCAATAGCACACAAACCATAGCGATAGAACTTGGAACTACATTATTGTCAAGTTTCAAAGAGCTAGCACAAACCGTGTTTGATTTAGAGTTCCAACTACATGTATCTATATAGGAGAAAACAGAGTGAAACCTAAACATGAAAACGGTTACTGCAAAGGAACGTTTTAACCTAGAAGAACGAAATTTGGTGAGCCAAGTGGGATTGGTGTACTGATCATTAAATGGAAGTATCATCAAGACCGGGTGAAAAAATGTTTGCTGAGATTTCAGGAAACTCGCAGTTTTTTGGAAGCCTGGCAACCCCTTTCTATGAAAGATATTCTCGTCAGTCTCTGCTTGGGGCTACTTCAATAGCACACAAACCATAGCGATAGAACTTGGAACTACATTATTGTGCCAAGTTTCAAAGAGCTAGAACAAACCGTGTTTGATTTAGAGTTCCAACTACATGTATCCATATAGGAGAAAACAGAGTGAAACCTAAACATGAAAACGGTTCCTGCAAAGGAACGGTTTAACCTAGAAGAACGAAATTTGGTGAGCCAAGTGGGATTGGTGTTCTGATCATTAAATGGAAGTATCATCAAGATTGGGTGAAAAAATGTTTGCTGAGATTTCAGGAAACTCGCAGTTTTTTGGAAGCTTGGCAAACCTTTCAATGAAAGGGATTCTCGTCAGTCTCTGCTTGGGGTACTTCAATAGCACACAAACCATAGCGATAGAACTTGGAACTACATTATTGTGCCAAGTTTCAAAGAGCTAGCACAAACCGTGTTTGATTTAGAGTTCCAACTAAATGTATCCATATAGGAGAAAACAGAGTGAAACCTAAACATGAAAACGGTTACTGCAAAGGAACGGTTTAACCTAGAAGAACGAAATTTGGTGAGGCAAGTGGGATTCGTGTACTGATCACTACCTGCAAGTATCATCAAGATTGGGTGAAAAAATGTTTGCTGAGATTTCAGGAAACTCGTAGTTTTTTGGAAGCTTGATAACCCCTTTCAATGAAAGGGATTCTCGTCAGTCTCTGCTTGGGGCTACTTCAAAAGCACACAAATCATAGTGACAGAACTTGGAACTACATTATTGTGCCAAGTTTCAAAGAGCTAGCACAAACCGTGTTTGATTTAGAGTTCCAACTACATGTATCCATATAGGAGAAAACAGAGTGAAACCTAAACATGAAAACGGTTACTGCAAAGGAACGGTTTAACCTAGAAGAACGAAATTTGGTGAGCCAAGTGGGATTGGTGTACTGATCATTAAATGGAAGTATCATCAAGATTGGGTGAAAAAATGTTAGCTGAGATTTCAGGAAACTCGTAGTTTTTTGGAAGCTTGATAACCCCTTTCAATGAAAGGGATTCTCGTCAGTCTCTGCTTGGGGCTACTTCAATAACACACTCCATAGCCATAGAACTTGGAACTACATTATTGTGCCAAGTTTCAAAGAGCTAGCACAAACCGTGTTTGATTTAGAGTTCCAACTACATGTATCCATATAGGAGAAAACAGAGTGAAACCTAAACATGAAAACGGTTACTGCAAAGGAACGGTTTAACCTAGAAGAACGAAATTTAGTGAGCCAAGTGAGATTCGTGTACTGATCACTACCTGCAAATATCATCAAGATTGGGTGAAAAAATGTTTGCTGAGATTTCAGGAAACTCGTAGTTTTTTGGAAGCTTGGCAACCCCTTTCAATGAAAGGGATTCTCATCAGTCTCTGCTTGGGGCTACTTCAATAGCACACAAACCATAGCGATAGAACTTGGAACTACATTATTGTGCCAAGTTTCAAAGAGCTAGCACAAACCGTGTTTGATTTAGAGTTCCAACTACATGTATCCATATAGTAGAAAACAGAGTGAAACCTAAACATGAAAACAGTTACTGCAAAGGAACGGTTTAACCTAGAAGAACGAAATTTGGTGAGCCAAGTGGGATTGGTGTACTGATCATTAAATGGAATTATCATCAAGATTGGGTGAAAAAATGTTAGCTGAGATTTCAGGAAACTCGTAGTTTTTTGGAAGCTTGATAACCCCTTTCAATGAAAGGGATTCTCGTCAGTCTCTGCTTGGGGCTACTTCAATAGCACACAAACCATAGCCATAGAACTTGGAACTACATTATTGTGCCAAGTTTCAAAGAGCTAGCACAAACCGTGTTTGATTTAGAGTTCCAACTACATGTATCCATATAGGAGAAAACAGAGTGAAACCTAAACATGAAAACGGTTACTGCAAAGGAACGGTTTAACCTAGATGAACGAAATTTAGTGAGCCAAGTGAGATTCATGTACTGATCACTACCTGCAAGTATCATCAAGATTGGGTGAAAAAATGTTTGCTGAGATTTCAGGAAACTCGTAGTTTTTTGGAAGCTTGGCAACCCCTTTCAATGAAAGGGATTCTCATCAGTCTCTGCTTGGTGCTACTTCAATAGCACACAAACCATAGCGATAGAACTTGGAACTACATTATTGTGCCAAGTTTCAAAGAGCTAGCACAAACCGTGTTTGATTTAGAGTTCCAACTACATGTATCCATATAGGAGAAAACAGAGTGAAACCTAAACATGAAAACAGTTACTGCAAAGAAACGGTTTAACCTAGAAGAACGAAATTTGTTGAGCTAAGTGGGATTGGTGTACTGATCATTAAATGGAAGTATCATCAAGATTGGGTGAAAAAAATGTTAGCTGAGATTTCAGGAAACTCGTAGTTTTTTGGAAGCTTGATAACCCCATTCAATGAAAGGGATTGTCGTCAGTCTCTGCTTTGGGCTACTTCAATAGCACACAAACCATAGCCATAGAACTTGGAACTACATTATTGTGCCAAGTTTCAAAGAGCTAGCACAAACCGTGTTTGATTTAGAGTTCCAACTACATGTATCCATATAGGAGAAAACAGAGTGAAACCTAAACATGAAAACGGTTACTGCAAAGGAACGGTTTAACCTAGAAGAACGAAATTTGGTGAGCCAAGTGGGATTGGTGTACTGATCATTAAATAGAAGTATCATCATGATTGGGTGAAAAAATGTTTGCTGAGATTTCAGGAAACTCGCAGTTTTTTGGAAGCTTGGCAACCCCTTTCAATGAAAGGGATTATCGTCAGTCTCTGCTTGGGGCTACTTCAATAGCACACAAACCATAGCGATAGAACTTGGAACTACATTATTTGCCAAGTTTCAAAGAGCTAGCACAAACCGTGTTTGATTTAGAGTTCCAACTACATGTATCTCTATAGGAGAAAACAGAGTGAAACCTAAATATGAAAACGATTACTGCAAAGGAACGGTTTAACCTAGAAGAACGAAATTTGGTGAGCCAAGTGGGATTCGTGTCCTGATCATTAAGTGGAAGTATCATGAAGACTGGGTGAAAAAATGTTTGCTGAGATTTCAGGAAACTCGCAGTTTTTTGGAAGCCTGGCAACGCCTTTCTATGAAAGGGATTCTCGTCAGTCTCTGCTTGGGGCTACTTCAATAGCACACAAACCATAGCGATAGAACTTGGAACTACATTATTGTGCCAAGTTTCAAAGAGCTAGCACAAACCGTGTTTGATTTAGAGTTCCAACTACATGTATCCATATAGGAGAAAACAGAGTGAAAACTAATCATGAAAACGGTTACTGCAAAGGAACGTTTTAACCTAGAACAACGAAATTTGGTGAGCCAAGTGGGATTCGTGTACTGATCACTACCTGCAAGTATCATCAAGATTGGGTGAAAAAATGTTTGCTGAGATTTCAGGAAAATCGTAGTTTTTTGGAAGCTTGATAACCCGTTTCAGTGAAAGGGATTCTCGTCAGTCTCTGCTTGGGGCTACTTCAAAAGCACACAAATCATAGCGACAGTACTTGGAACTACATTATTGTGCCAAGTTTCAAAGAGCTAGCACAAACCGTGTTTGATTTAGAGTTCCAACTACATGTATCCATATTGGAGAAAACAGAGTAAAACCTAAACATGAAAAGGGTTACTGCAAAGGAACGGTTTAACCTAGAAGAACGAAATTTAGTGAGCCAAGTGGGATTCATGTACTGATCACTACCTGCAAGTATCATCAAGATTGGGTGAAAAAATGTTTGCTGAGATTTCAGGAAACTCACAGTTTTTTGGAAGCTTGGCAACCCCTTTCAATGAAAGGGATTCTCGTCAGTCTCTGCTTGGGGCTACTTCAATAGCACACAAACCATAGCGATAGAACTTGGAACTACATTATTGTGCCAAGTTTCAAAGAGCTAGCACAAACCGTGTTTGATTTAGAGTTCCAACTACATGTATCCATATAGGAGAAAACAGAGTGAAACCTAAACATGAAAACGGTTACTGCAAAGGAACGGTTTAACCTAGAAGAACGAAATTTGGTGAGCCAAGTGGGATTCGTGTACTGATCACTACCTGCAAGTATCATCAAGATTGGGTGAAAAAATGTTTGCTGAGATTTCAGGAAACTTGTAGTTTTTTGGAAGCTTGGCAACCCCTTTCAATGAAAGGGATTCTCGTCAGTCTCTGCTTGGGGCTACTTCAATAGCACACAAACCTTAGCGATAGAACTTGGAACTACATTATTGTGCCAAGTTTCAAAGTGCTAGCACAAACCGTGTTTGATTTAGAGTTCCAACTACATGTATCCATATAGAAGAAAACAGAGTGAAACCTAAATATGAAAACGATTACTGCAAAGGAACGGTTTAACCTAGAAGAACGAAATTTGGTGAGCCAAGTGGGATTGATGTACTGATCATTAAATGGAAGTATCATCAAGATTGGGTGAAAAAATGTTTGCTGAGATTTCAGGATACTCGCAGTTTTTTGGAAGCCTGGCAACCCCTTTCTATGAAAGGGATTCTCGTCAGTCTCTGCTTGGGGCTACTTCAATAGCACACAAACCATAGCGATAGAACTTGGAACTACATTATTGTGCCAAGTTTCAAAGTGCTAGCACAAACCGTGTTTGATTTAGAGTTCCAACTACATGTATCCATATAGAAGAAAACAGAGTGAAACCTAACATGAAAACGGTTATTGCAAAGGAACGGTTTAACCTAGAAGAACGAAATTTGGTGAGCCAAGTGGGATTGGTGTACTGATCATTAAATAGAAGTATCATCATGATTGGGTGAAAAAATGTTTGCTGAGATTTCAGGAAACTCGTAGTTTTTTGGAAGCTTGGCAACCCCTTTCAATGAAAGGGATTCTCGTCAGTCTCTGCTTGGGGCTACTTCAATAGCACACAAACCATAGCGATAGAACTTGGAACTACATTATTGTGCCAAGTTTCAAAGAGCTAGCACAAACCGTGTTTGATTTAGAGTTCCAACTACAAGTATCTATATAGGAGAAAACAGAGTGAAACCTAAATATGAAAACGATTACTGCAAAGGAACGGTTTAACCTAGAAGAACGAAATTTGGTGAGCCAAGTGGGATTCGTGTACTGATCATTAAGTGGAAGTATCATCAAGACTGGGTGAAAAAATGTTTGCTGAGATTTCAGGAAACTCGCAGTTTTTTGGAAGCCTGGCAACGCCTTTCTATGAAAGGGATTCTCGTCAGTCTCTGCTTGGGGCTACTTCAATAGCACACAAACCATAGCGATAGAACTTGGAACTACATTATTGTGCCAAGTTTCAAAGAGCTAGCACAAACCGTGTTTGATTTAGAGTTCCAACTACATATATCCATATAGGAGAAAACAGAGTGAAACCTAATCATGGAAACGGTTACTGCAAAGGAACGTTTTAACCTAGAACAACGAAATTTGGTGAGCCAAGTGGGATTGGTGTACTGATCATTAAATGGAAGTATCATCAAGATTGGGTGAAAAAATGTTTGCTGCGATTTCAGGAAACTCGCAGTTTTTCGGAAGCTTGGCAACCCCTTTCAATGAAAGGGATTCTCGTCAGTCTCTGCTTGGGGCTACTTCAATAGCACACAAACCATAGCGATAGAACTTGGAACTACATTATTGTGCCAAGTTTCAAAGAGCTAGCACAAACCGTGCTTGAGTTAGAGTTCCAACTACATGTATCCATATAGGAGAAAACAGAGTGAAACCTAAACATGAAAATGGTTACTGCAAAGGAACGGTTTAACCTAGAAGAACGAAATTTGGTGAGCCAAGTGGGATTCGTGTACTGATCACTACCTGCAAGTATCATCAAGATTGGGTGAAAAAATGTTTGCTGAGATTTCAGGAAACTTGTAGTTTTTTGGAAGCTTGGCAACCCCTTTCAATGAAAGGGATTGTCGTCAGTCTCTGCTTGGGGCTACTTCAATAGCACACAAACCATAGCGATAGAACTTGGAACTACATTATTGTGCCAAGTTTCAAAGAGCTAGCACAAATCGTGCTTGATTTAGAGTTCCAACTACATGTATCCATATAGGAGAAAACAGAGTGAAACCTAAATATGAAAACGATTACTGCAAAGGAACAGTTTAAACTATAAGAACGAAATTTGTGGAGCCAAGTGGGATTGGTGTACTGATCATTAAATGGAAGTATCATCAAGATTGGATGAAAAAATGTTTGCTGAGATTTCAGGAAACTTGTAGTTTTTTGGAAGCCTGG
This sequence comes from Urocitellus parryii, assembly GCF_045843805.1. Lineage (NCBI taxonomy): Eukaryota > Metazoa > Chordata > Mammalia > Rodentia > Sciuridae > Urocitellus > Urocitellus parryii. The sequence goes on along the minus strand of NW_027552826.1, from coordinate 42,173 downwards.
CAACCCCTTTCAATGAAAGGGATTCTCGTCAGTCTCTGCTTGGGACTACTTCAATAGCACACAAACCATAGCGATAGAACTTGGAACTACATTATTGTGCCAAGTTTCAAAGAGCTAGCACAAACCGTGTTTGATTTAGAGTTCCAACTACATGTATCCATATAGGAGAAAACAGAGTGAAACCTAAACATGAAAACAGTTACTGCAAAGGAACGGTTTAACCTAGAAGAACGAAATTTGGTGAGCCAAGTGGGATTGGTGTACTGATCCTTAAATGGAAGGATCATCAAGATTGGGTGAAAAAATGTTTGCTGAGATTTCAGGAAACTTGTAGTTTTTTGGAAGCTTGGCAACCCCTTTCAATGAAAGGGATTCTCGTCAGTCTCTGCTTGGGGCTACTTCAATAGCACACAAACCATAGCGATAGAACTTGGAACTACATTATTGTGCCAAGTTTCAAAGAGCTAGCACAAACCGTGCTTGATTTAGAGTTCCAACTACATGTATCCATATAGGAGAAAACAGAGTGAAACCTAAATATGAAAACGATTACTGCAAAGGAACGGTTTAACCTATAAGAACGAAATTTGTTGAGCCAAGTGGGATTGGTGTACTGATCATTAAATGGAAGTATCATCAAGATTGGGTGAAAAAATGTTTGCTTATAATTCAGGATACTCGCAGTTTTTTGGAAGCCTGGCAACCCCTTTCTATGAAAGGGATTCTCGTCAGTCTCTGCTTGGGGCTACTTCAATAGCACACAAACCATAGCGATAGAACTTGGAACTACATTATTGTGCCAAGTTTCAAAATGCTAGCACAAACCGTGTTTGATTTAGAGTTCCAACTACATGTATCCATATAGGAGAAAACAGAGTGAAACCTAAACATGAAAACGGTTACTGCAAAGGAACGGTTTAACCTAGAAGAACGAAATTTGGTGAGCCAAGTGGGATTGGAGTACTGATCATTAAATAGAAGTATCATCATGATTGGGTGAAAAAATGTTTGCTGAGATTTCAGGAAACTCTCAGTTTTTTGGAAGCTTGGCAACCCCTTTCAATGAAAGGGATTCTCGTCAGTCTCTGCTTGGGGCTACTTCAATAGCACACAAACCATAGCGATAGAACTTGGAACTACATTACTGTGCAAGTTTCAAAGAGCTAGCACAAACCCGTGTTTGATTTAGAGTTCCAACTACACATATCTATATAGGAGAAAACAGAGTGAAACCTAAATATGAAAACGGTTACTGCAAAGGAACGATTTAACCTAGAAGAACGAAATTTGGTGAGCCAAGTGGGATTCGTGTACTGATCACTACCTGCAAGTATCATCAAGATTGGGTGAAAAAATGTTTGCTGAGATTTCAGGAAACTCGTAGTTTTTTGGAAGCTTGGCAACCCCTTTCAATGAAAGGGATTCTCGTCAGTCTCTGCTTGGGGCTACTTCAATAGCACACAAACCATAGCGATAGAACTTGGAACTACATTATTGTGCCAAGTTTCAAAGTGCTAGCACAAACCGTGTTTGATTTAGAGTTCCAACTACACGTATCTATATAGGAGAAAACAGAGTGAAACCTAAACATGAAAACGGTTACTGCAAAGGAACGATTTAACCTAGAAGAACGAAATTTGGTGAGCCAAGTGGGATTCGTGTACTGATCACTACCTGCAAGTATCATCAAGATTGGGTGAAAAAATGTTTGCTGAGATTTCAGGAACTTGTAGTTTTTTTGGAAGCTTGGCAACCCCTTTCAATGAAAGGGATTCCTCGTCAGTCTCTGCTTGGGGCTACTTCAATAGCACACAAACCATAGCGATAGAACTTGGAACTACATTATTGTGCCAAGTTTCAAAGAGCTAGCACAAACCGTGCTTGATTTAGAGTTCCAACTACATGTATCCATATAGGAGAAAACAGAGTGAAACCTAAATATGAAAACGATTACTGCAAAGGAACGGTTTAACCTAGAAGAACGAAATTTGGTGAAGCCAAGTGGGATTGGTGTACTGATCATTAAATGGAAGTATCATCAAGATTGGGTGAAAAAATGTTTGCTGAGATTTCAGGAAACTTGTAGTTTTTTGGAAGCTTGGCAACCCCTTTCAATGAAAGGGATTCTCGTCAGTCTCTGCTTGGAGCTACTTCAATAGCACACAAACCATAGCGATAGAACTTGGAACTACATTATTGTGCCAAGTTTCAAAGAGCTAGCACAAACCGTGCTTGATTTAGAGTTCCAACTACATGTATCCATAGGAGAAAACAGAGTGAAACCTAAATATGAAACGATTACTGCAAAGGAACGGTTTAACCTAGAAGAACGAAATTTGGTGAGCCAAGTGGGATTGGTGTACTGATCATTAAATGGAAGTATCATCAAGACTGGGTGAAAAATGTTTGCTGAGATTTCAGGATACTTGCAGTTTTTGGAAGCCTGGCAACCCTTTCTATGAAGGGATTCTCGTCAGTCTCTGCTTGGGGCTACTTCAATAGCACACAAACCATAGCGATAGAACTTGGAACTACATTATTGTGCCAAGTTTCAAAGTGCTAGCACAAACCGTGTTTGATTTAGAGTTCCAAATACATGTATCCATATAGGAGAAAACAGAGTGAAACCTAAACATGAAAAACGGTTACTGCAAAGGAACGGTTTAACCTAGAAGAACGAATTTGGTGAGCCAAGTGGGATTGGTGTACTGATCATTAAGTGGAAGTATCATCAAGACTGGGTGAAAAAATGTTTGCTGAGATTTGAGGAAACTTGTAGTTTTTGGAAGCTTGGCAACCCCTTTTCAATGAAAGGGATTCTCGTCAGTCTCTGCTTGGGGCTACTTCAATAGCACACAAACCATAGCGATACAACTTGGAACTACATTATTGTGCCAAGTTTCAAAGAGCTAGCACAAACCGTGCTTGATATAGAGTTCCAACTACATGTATCCATATAGGAGAAAAACAGAGTGAAACCTAAATATGAAAACGATTACTGCAAAGGAACGGTTTAACCTAGAAGAACGAAATTTGGTGAGCCAAGTGGGATTGGTGTACTGATCATTAATGGAAGTATCATCAAGACTGGGTGAAAAAATGTTTGCTGAGATTTCAGGATACTCGCAGTTTTTTGGAAGCTTTGGCAACCCCTTTCAATGAAAGGGATTCTCGTCAGTCTCTGCTTGTGGCTACTTCAATAGCACACAAACCATAGCGATAGAACTTGGAACTACATTATTGTGCCAAGCTTCAAAGAGCTAGCACAAACCGTGCTTGATTTAGAGTTCCAACTACATGTATCCATATAGGAGAAAACAGAGTCAAACCTAAATATGAAAACGATTACTGCAAAGGAACGGTTTAACCTAGAAGAACGAAATTTGGTGAGCCAAGTGGGATTGGTGTACTGATCATTAAATGGAAGTATCATCAAGACTGGGTGAAAAAATGTTTGCTGAGATTTCAGGATACTCGCAGTTTTTTGGAAGACTGGCAACCCCTTTCATGAAAGGGATTCTCGTCAGTCTCTGCTTGGGGCTACTTCAATAGCACACAAACCATAGCGATAGAACTTGGAACTACATTATTGTGCCAAGTTTCGAAGAGCTAGCACAAACCGTGCTTGATTTAGTGTTCCAACTACATGTATCCATATAGGAGAAAACAGAGTGAAACCTAAATATGAAAACGATTACTGCAAAGGAACGGTTTAACCTAGAAGAAACGAAATTTGGGTGAGCCAAGTGGGATTGGTGTACTGATCATTAAATGGAAGTATCATCAAGACTGGGTGAAAAATGTTTGCTGAGATTTCAGGAAACTCGCAGTTTTTTGAAGCTTGGCAACCCTTTCAATGAAAGGATTCTCATCAGTCTCTGCTTGGGGCTACTTCAATAGCACACAAACCATAGCGATAGAACTTGGAACTACATTATTGTGCCAAGTTTCAAAGAGCTAGCACAAACCGTGTTTGATTTAGAGTGCCAACTACATGTATCTATATAGGAGAAAACAGAGTGAAAACCTAAATATGAAACGATTACTGCAAAGGAACGGTTTAACCTAGAAGAACGAAATTTGGTGAGCCAAGTGGGTTTGTGTACTGATCATTAAATGGAAGTATCATCAAGACTGGGTGAAAAAATGTTTGCTGAGATTTCAGGAAACTCGCAGTTTTTGGAAGCCTGGCAACGCCTTTCTATGAAAGGGATCTCGTCAGTCTCTGCTTGGGGCTACTTCAATAGCACACAAACCATAGCGATAGAACTTGGAACTACATTTATTGTGCCAAGTTTCAAGAGCTAGAACAAACCGTGTTTGATTTAGAGTTCCAACTACATGTATCCATATAGGAGAAACAGAGTGAAACCTAATCATGAAAACGGTTACTGCAAGGAACGTTTTAACCTAGAACAAAGAAATTTGGTGAGCCAATTGGGATTCGTGTACTGATCACTACCTGCAAGTATCATCAATATTGGGTGAAAAAATGTTTGATGAGATTTCAGGAAAATCGTAGTTTCTTGGAAGCTTGATAACCCCTTTCAATGAAAGAGATTCTCGTCAGTCTCTGCTTGGGGCTACTTCAAAGCACACAAATCATAGCGACAGTACTTGGAACTACATTATTGTGCCAAGTTTCAAAGAGCTAGCACAAACCGTGTTTGATTTAGAGTTCCAACTACATGTATCCATATTGGAGAAAACAGAGTAAACCTAAACATGAAAAGGGTTACTGCAAAGGAACGGATTAACCTAGAAGAACGAAATTTAGTGAGCCAAGTGGGATTCATGTACTGATCACTACCTGCAAGTATCATCAAGATTGGGTGAAAAATGTTTGCTGAGATTTCAGGAATCTCGCAGTTTTTTGGAAGCTTGGCAACCCCTTTCAATGAAAGGGATTCTCGTCAGTCTCTGCTTGGGGCTACTTCAATAGCACACAAAACCCTAGCGATAGAACTTGGAACTACATTATTGTGCCAAGTTTCAAAGAGCTAGCACAAACCGTGTTTTGATTTAGAGTTCCAACTACACGTATCTATATAGGAGAAAACAGAGTGAAACCTAAAACATGAAAACGGTTACTGCAAAGGAACGATTTAACCTAGAAGAACGAAATTTGGTGAGCCAAGTGGGATTGGTGTACTGATCATTAAATGGAAGTATCATCAAGACTGGGTGAAAAAATGTTGCTGAGATTTCAGGAAACTCGCAGTTTTTTGGAAGCCTGGCAACGCCTTTCTATGAAAGGGATTCTCGTCAGTCTCTGCTTGGGGCTACTTCAATAGCACACAAACCATAGCGATAGAACTTGGAACTACATTATTGTGCCAAGTTTCAAACAGCTAGCACAAACCGTGTTTGATTTAGAGTTCCAAATACATGTATCCATATAGGAGAAAACAGAGTGAAACCTAATCATGAAAACGGTTACTGCAAAGGAACGTTTTAACCTAGAACAACGAAATTGGTGAGCCAACTGGGATTGGTGTACTGATCATTAAATGGAAGTATCATCAAGATTGGGTGAAAAAATGTTTGCTGCGATTTCAGGAAACTCGCAGTTTTTTGGAAGCTTGGCAACCCCTTTCAATGAAAGGGATTCTCGTCAGTCTCTGCTTGGGGCTACTTCAATAGCACACAAACCATAGCGATAGAACTTGGAACTACATTATTGTGCCAAGTTTCAAAGAGCTAGCACAAACGTGTTTGATTTAGAGTTCCAACTACATGTATCCATATAGGAGAAAACAGAGTGAAACCTAAACATGAAAACGGTTACTGCAAAGGAACCGTTTAACCTAGAAGAAGGAAATTTGGTGAGCCAAGTGGGATTCGTGTACTGATCACTACCTGCAAGTATCATCAAGATTGGGTGAAAAATGTTTGCTGAGATTTCCGAAACTCGCAGTTTTTTGAAGCTTGGCAACCCCTTTCAATGAAAGGGATTCTCGTCAGTCTCTGCTTGGGGCTACTTCAATAGCACAAAAACCATAGCGATAGAACTTGAACTACATTATTGTGCCAAGTTTCAAAGAGCTAGCACAAACCGTGTTTGATTTAGAGTTCCAACTACATGTATCCATATAGGAGAAAACAGAGTGAAACCTAAACATGAAATGGTTACTGCAAAGGAACGGTTTAACCTAGAAGAACGAAATTTGGTGAGCCAAGGTGGATTGGTGTACTGATCATTAAATGGAAGTATCATCAAGATTGGTTGAAAAAATGTTAGCTGAGATTTCAGGAAACTCGTAGTTTTTTGGAAGCTTGGCAACCCCTTTCAATGAAAGGGATTCTCGTCAGTCTCTGCTTGGGGCTACTTCAATAGCACACAACCATAGCGATAGAACTTGGAACTACATTATTGTGCCAAGTTTCAAAGAGCTAGCACAAACCGTGTTTGATTTAGAGTTCCAACTACATGTATCCATATAGGGAAAACAGAGTGAAACCTAAACATGAAAACGGTTACTGCAAAGGAACGTTTTAACCTAGAAGAACGAAATTTGGTGAGCCAAGTGGGATTGGTGTACTGACCATTAAATGGAAAGTATCATCAAGATTGGGTGAAAAAATGTTTGCTGAGATTTCAGGAAACTAGTAGTTTTTTTGGAAGCTTGACAACCCCTTTCTATGAAAGGGATTCTCGTCAGTCTCTGCTTGGGGCTACTTCAATAGCACACAAACCATAGCAATAGAACTTGGAACTAGATTATTGTGCCAAGTTTCAAAGAGCTAGCACAAACCGTGTTTGATTTAGAGTTCCAAATACATGTATCCATATAGGAGAAAACAGAGTGAAACCTAATCATGAAAACGGTTACTGCAAAGGAACGTTTTAACCTAGAACAACGAATTTGGTGAGCCAACTGCGATTGGTGTACTGATCATTAAATGGAAAGTATCATCAAGATTGGGTGAAAAAATGTTTGCTGCGATTTCAGGAAACTCGCAGTTTTTTGGAAGCTTGGCAACCCCTTTCAATGAAAGGGATTCTCGTCAGTCTCTGCTTGGGGCTACTTCAATAGCACACAAAACCATAGCGATAGAACTTGGAACTACATTATTGTGCCAAGTTTCAAAGTGCTAGCACAAACCGTGTTTGATTTAGAGTTCCAACTACACGTATCTATATAGGAGAAAACAGAGTGAAACCTAAACATGAAAACGGTTACTGCAAAGGAACGATTTAACCTAGAAGAACGAAATTTGGTGAGCCAAGTGGGATTCGTGTACTGATCACTACCTGCAAGTATCATCAAGATTGGGTGAAAAATGTTTGCTGAGATTTCAGGAAACTTGTAGTTTTTTGGAAGCTTGGCAACCCCTTTCAATGAAAGGTATTCTCGTCAGTCTCTGCTTGGGGCTACTTCAATAGCACACAAACCATAGCGATAGAACTTGGAACTACATTATTGTGCCAAGTTTCAAAGAGCTAGCACAAACCGTGCTTGATTTAGAGTTCCAACTACATGTATCCATATAGGAGAAAACAGAGTGAAACCTAAATATGAAAACGATTACTGCAAAGGAACGGTTTAACCTAGAAGAACGAAATTTGGTGAGCCAAGTGGGATTGGTGTACTGATCATTAAATGGAAGTATCATCAAGATTGGGTGAAAAAATGTTTGCTGAGATTTCAGGAAACTTGTAGTTTTTTGGAAGCTTGGCAACCCCTTTCAATGAAAGGGATTCTCGTCAGTCTCTGCTTGGAGCTACTTCAATAGCACACAAACCATAGCGATAGAACTTGGAACTACATTATTGTGCCAAGTTTCAAAGAGCTAGCACAAACCGTGCTTGATTTAGAGTTCCAACTACATGTATCCATAGGAGAAAACAGAGTGAAACCTAAATATGAAAAACGATTACTGCAAAGGAACGGTTTAACCTAGAAGAACGAAATTTGGTGAGCCAAGTGGGATTGGTGTACTGATCATTAAATGGAAGTATCATCAAGACTGGGTGAAAAATGTTTGCTGAGATTTCAGGATACTTGCAGTTTTTTGGAAGCCTGGCAACCCCTTTCTATGAAAGGGATTCTCGTCAGTCTCTGCTTGGGGCTACTTCAATAGCACACAAACCATAGCGATAGAACTTGGAAGTACATTATTGTGCCAAGTTTCAAAGTGCTAGCACAAACCGTGTTTGATTTAGAGTTCCAAATACATGTTATCCATATAGGAGAAAACAGAGTGAAACCTAAACATGAAAACGGTTACTGCAAAGGAACGGTTTAACCTAGAAGAACGAAATTTGGTGAGCCAAGTGGGATTTGGTGTACTGATCATTAAGTGGAAGTATCATCAAGACTGGGTGAAAAAATGTTTGCTGAGATTTGAGGAAACTTGTAGTTTTTTGGAAGCTTGGCAACCCCTTTCAATGAAAAGGGATTCTCGTCAGTCTCTGCTTGGGGCTACTTCAATAGCACACAAACCATAGCGATACAACTTGGAACTACATTATTTGTGCCAAGTTTCAAAGAGCTAGCACAAACCGTGCTTGATATAGAGTTCCAACTACATGTATCCATATAGGAGAAAACAGAGTGAAACCTAAATATGAAAACGATTACTGCAAAGGAACGGTTTAACCTAGAAGAACGAAATTTGGTGAGCCAAGTGGATTGGTGTACTGATCATTAAATGGAAGTATCATCAAGACTGGGTGAAAAAATGTTTGCTGAGATTTCAGGATACTCGCAGTTTTTGGAAGCTTGGCAACCCCTTTCAATGAAAGGGATTCTCGTCAGTCTCTGCTTGTGGCTACTTCAATAGCACACAAACCATAGCGATAGAACTTGGAACTACATTATTGTGCCAAGCTTCAAAGAGCTAGCACAACGTGCTTGATTTAGAGTTCCAACTACATGTATCCATATAGGAGAAAACAGAGTCAAACCTAAATATGAAAACGATTACTGCAAAGGAACGGTTTAACCTAGAAGAACGAAATTTGGTGAGCCAAGTGGGATTGGTGTACTGATCATTAAATGGAAGTATCATCAAGACTGGGTGAAAAAATGTTTGCTGAGATTTCAGGATACTCGCAGTTTTTGGAAGACTGGCAACCCCTTTCAATGAAAGGGATTCTCGTCAGTCTCTGCTTGGGGCTACTTCAATAGCACACAAACCATAGCGATAGAACTTGGAACTACATTATTGTGCCAAGTTTCAAAGAGCTAGCACAAAACCGTGCTTGATTTAGTGTTCCAAATACATGTATCCATATAGGAGAAAACAGAGTGAAACCTAAATATGAAAACGATTACTGCAAAGGAACGGTTTAACCTAGAAGAACGAAATTTGGTGAGCCAAGTGGGATTGGTGTACTGATCATTAAATGGAAGTATGACTGGGTGAAAAAATGTTTGCTGAGATTTCAGGAAACTCGCAGTTTTTTGGAAGCTTGGCAACCCCTTTCAATGAAAGGGATTCTCATCAGTCTCTGCTTGGGGCTACTTCAATAGCACACAAACCATAGCGATAGAACTTGGAACTACATTATTGTGCCAAGTTTCAAAGAGCTAGCACAAACCGTGTTTGATTTAGAGTGCCAACTACATGTATCTATATAGGAGAAAACAGAGTGAAACCTAAATATGAAAACGATTACTGCAAAGGAACGGTTTAACCTAGAAGAACGAAATTTGGTGAGCCAAGTGGGTTTGTGTACTGATCATTAAGTGGAAGTATCATCAAGACTGGGTGAAAAAATGTTTGCTGAGATTTCAGGAAACTCGCAGTTTTTTGGAAGCCTGGCAACGCCTTTCTATGAAAGGGATTCTCGTCAGTCTCTGCTTGGGGCTACTTCAATAGCACACAAACCATAGCGATAGAACTTGGAACTACATTATTGTGCCAAGTTTCAAAGAGCTAGAACAAACCGTGTTTGATTTAGAGTTCCAACTACATGTATCCATATAGGAGAAAACAGAGTGAAACCTAATCATGAAAACGGTTACTGCAAAGGAACGTTTTAACCTAGAACAAAGAAATTTGGTGAGCCAATTGGGATTCGTGTACTGATCACTACCTGCAAGTATCATCAATATTGGGTGAAAAAATGTTTGATGAGATTTCAGGAAAATCGTAGTTTCTTGGAAGCTTGATAACCCCTTTCAATGAAAGAGATTCTCGTCAGTCTCTGCTTGGGGCTACTTCAAAAGCACACAAATCATAGCGACAGTACTTGGAACTACATTATTGTGCCAAGTTTCAAAGAGCTAGCACAAACCGTGTTTGATTTAGAGTTCCAACTACATGTATCCATATTGGAGAAAACAGAGTAAAACCTAAACATGAAAAGGGTTACTGCAAAGGAACGGATTAACCTAGAAGAACGAAATTTAGTGAGCCAAGTGGGATTCATGTACTGATCACTACCTGCAAGTATCATCAAGATTGGGTGAAAAAATGTTTGCTGAGATTTCAGGAATCTCGCAGTTTTTTGGAAGCTTGGCAACCCCTTTCAATGAAAGGGATTCTCGTCAGTCTCTGCTTGGGGTTACTTCAGTAGCACACAAACCCTAGCGATAGAACTTGGAACTACCTTATTGTGCCAAGTTTCAAAGAGCTAGCACAAACCGTGTTTGATTTAGAGTTCCAACTACACGTATCTATATAGGAGAAAACAGAGTGAAACCTAAACATGAAAACGGTTACTGCAAAGGAACGATTTAACCTAGAAGAACGAAATTTGGTGAGCCAAGTGGGATTGGTGTACTGATCATTAAATGGAAGTATCATCAAGACTGGGTGAAAAAATGTTTGCTGAGATTTCAGGAAACTCGCAGTTTTTTGGAAGCCTGGCAACGCCTTTCTATGAAAGGGATTCTCGTCAGTCTCTGCTTGGGGCTACTTCAATAGCACACAAACCATAGCGATAGAACTTGGAACTACATTATTGTGCCAAGTTTCAAACAGCTAGCACAAACCGTGTTTGATTTAGAGTTCCAAATACATGTATCCATATAGGAGAAAACAGAGTGAAACCTAATCATGAAAACGGTTACTGCAAAGGAACGTTTTAACCTAGAACAACGAAATTTGGTGAGCCAACTGGGATTGGTGTACTGATCATTAAATGGAAGTATCATCAAGATTGGGTGAAAAAATGTTTGCTGCGATTTCAGGAAACTCGCAGTTTTTTGGAAGCTTGGCAACCCCTTTCAATGAAAGGGATTCTCGTCAGTCTCTGCTTGGGGCTACTTCAATAGCACACAAACCATAGCGATAGAACTTGGAACTACATTATTGTGCCAAGTTTCAAAGAGCTAGCACAAACCGTGTTTGATTTAGAGTTCCAACTACATGTATCCATATAGGAGAAAACAGAGTGAAACCTAAACATGAAAACGGTTACTGCAAAGGAACCGTTTAACCTAGAAGAAGGAAATTTGGTGAGCCAAGTGGGATTCGTGTACTGATCACTACCTGCAAGTATCATCAAGATTGGGTGAAAAAATGTTTGCTGAGATTTCCGAAACTCGCAGTTTTTTGGAAGCTTGGCAACCCCTTTCAATGAAAGGGATTCTCGTCAGTCTCTGCTTGGGGCTACTTCAATAGCACAAAAACCATAGCGATAGAACTTGGAACTACATTATTGTGCCAAGTTTCAAAGAGCTAGCACAAACCGTGTTTGATTTAGAGTTCCAACTACATGTATCCATATAGGAGAAAACAGAGTGAAACCTAAACATGAAAATGGTTACTGCAAAGGAACGGTTTAACCTAGAAGAACGAAATTTGGTGAGCCAAGGTGGATTGGTGTACTGATCATTAAATGGAAGTATCATCAAGATTGGTTGAAAAAATGTTAGCTGAGATTTCAGGAAACTCGTAGTTTTTTGGAAGCTTGGCAACCCCTTTCAATGAAAGGGATTCTCGTCAGTCTCTGCTTGGTGCTACTTCAATAGCACACAAACCATAGCGATAGAACTTGGAACTACATTATTGTGCCAAGTTTCAAAGAGCTAGCACAAACCGTGTTTGATTTAGAGTTCCAACTACATGTATCCATATAGGGGAAAACAGAGTGAAACCTAAACATGAAAACGGTTACTGCAAAGGAACGTTTTAACCTAGAAGAACGAAATTTGGTGAGCCAAGTGGGATTGGTGTACTGACCATTAAATGGAAGTATCATCAAGATTGGGTGAAAAAATGTTTGCTGAGATTTCAGGAAACTAGTAGTTTTTTGGAAGCTTGACAACCCCTTTCTATGAAAGGGATTCTCGTCAGTCTCTGCTTGGGGCTACTTCAATAGCACACAAACCATAGCAATAGAACTTGGAACTAGATTATTGTGCCAAGTTTCAAAGAGCTAGCACAAACCGTGTTTGATTTAGAGTTCCAAATACATGTATCCATATAGGAGAAAACAGAGTGAAACCTAATCATGAAAACGGTTACTGCAAAGGAACGTTTTAACCTAGAACAACGAAATTTGGTGAGCCAACTGCGATTGGTGTACTGATCATTAAATGGAAGTATCATCAAGATTGGGTGAAAAAATGTTTGCTGCGATTTCAGGAAACTCGCAGTTTTTTGGAAGCTTGGCAACCCCTTTCAATGAAAGGGATTCTCGTCAGTCTCTGCTTGGGGCTACTTCAATAGCACACAAACCATAGCGATAGAACTTGGAACTACATTATTGTGCCAAGTTTCAAAGAGCTAGCACAAACCGTGTTTGACTTAGAGTTCCAACTACATGTATCCATATAGGAGAAAACAGAGTGAAACCTAAACATGAAAACGGTTACTGCAAAGGAACGGTTTTACCTAGAAGAACGAAATTTGATGAGCCAAGTGGGATTGGTGTACTGATCATTAAATGGAAGTATCATCAAGATTGGGTGAAAAAATGTTTGCTGAGATTTCAGGAAACTCGTAGTTTTTTGGAAGCTTGGCAACCCATTTAAATGAAAGGGATTCTCGTCAGTCTCTGCTTGGGGCTACTTCAATAGCACACAAACCATAGCGATAGAACTTGGAACTACATTATTGTGCCAAGTTTCAAAGAGCTAGCACAAACCGTGTTTGATTTAGAGTTCCAACTACATGTATCCATATAGGAGAAAACAGAGTGAAACCTAAACATGAAAACGGTTACTGCAAAGGAACGGTTTAACCTAGAAGAACGAAATTTGGTGAGCCAAGTGGGATTGGTGTACTGATCATTAAGTGGAAGTATCATCAAGACTGGGTGAAAAAATGTTTGCTGAGATTTCAGGAAACTCGCAGTTTTTTGGAACCTTGATAACCCCTTTCAATGAAAGGGATTCTCGTCAGTCTCTGCTTGGGGCTACTTCAATAGCACACAAACCATAGCGATAGAACTTGGAACTACATTATTGTGCCAAGTTTCAAAGAGCTAGAACAAACCGTGTTTGATTTAGAGTTCCAACTACATGTATCCATATAGGAGAAAACAGAGTGAAACCTAATCATGAAAACGGTTACTGCAAAGGAACGTTTTAACCTAGAACAACGAAATTTGGTGAGCCAAGTGGGATTCGTGTACTGATCACTACCTGCAAGTATCATCAATATTGGTTGAAAAAATGTTTGCTGAGATTTCAGGAAAATCGTAGTTTCTTGGAAGCTTGATAACCCCTTTCAATGAAAGGGATTGTCGTCAGTCTCTGCTTGGGGCTACTTCAAAAGCACACAAATCATAGCGACAGTACTTGGAACTACATTATTGTGCCAAGTTTCAAAGAGCTAGCACAAACCGTGTTTGATTTAGAGTTCCAACTACATGTATCCATATTGGAGAAAACAGAGTAAAACCTAAACATGAAAAGGGTTACTGCAAAGGAACGGTTTAACCTAGAAGAACGAAATTTAGTGAGCCAAGTGGGATTCATGTACTGATCACTACCTGCAAGTATCATCAAGATTGGGTGAAAAAATGTTTGCTGAGATTTCAGGAATCTCGCAGTTTTTTGGAAGCTTGGCAACGCCTTTCAATGAAAGGGATTCTCGTCAGTCTCTGCTTGGGGCTACTTCAATAGCACACAAACCATAGAAATAGAACTTGGAACTACATTATTGTGCCAAGTTTCAAAGAGCTAGCACAAACCGTGTTTGATTTAGAGTTCCAACTACACGTATCTATATAGGAGAAAACAGAGTGAAACCTAAACATGAAAACGGTTACTGCAAAGGAACGATTTAACCTAGAAGAACGAAATTTGGTGAGCCATGTGGGATTGGTGTACTGATCATTAAATGGAAGTATCATCAAGATTGGGTGAAAAAATGTTTGCTGCGATTTCAGGAAACTCGCAGTTTTTTGGAAGCTTGGCAACCCCTTTCAATGAAAGGGATTCTCGTCAGTCTCTGCTTGGGGCTACTTCAATAGCACACAAACCATAGCGATAGAACTTGGAACTACATTATTGTGCCAAGTTTCAAAGAGCTAGCACAAACCGTGTTTGATTTAGAGTTCCAACTACATGTATCCATATAGGAGAAAACAGAGTGAATCCTAAACATATAAACGGTTACTGCAAAGGAACGGTTTAACCTAGAAGAACGAAATTTGGTGAGCCAAGTGGGATTCGTGTACTGATCACTACCTGCAAGTATCATCAAGATTGGGTGAAAAAATGTTTGCTGAGATTTCAGGAAACTTGTAGTTTTTTGGAAGCTTGGCAACCCCTTTCAATGAAAGGGATTCTCGTCAGTCTCTGCTTGGGGCTACTTCAATAGCACACAAACCATAGCGATAGAACTTGGAACTACATTATTGTGCCAAGTTTCAAAGAGCTAGCACAAACCGTGCTTGATTTAGAGTTCCAACTACATGTATCCATATAGGAGAAAACAGAGTGAAACCTAAATATGAAAACGATTACTGCAAAGGAACGGTTTAACCTAGAAGAACGAAATGTGGTGAGCCAAGTGGGATTGGTGTACTGATCATTAAATGGAAGTATCATCAAGACTGGGTGAAAAAATTTTTGCTGAGATTTCAGGATACTCGCAGTTTTTTGGAAGCCTGGCAACCCCTTTCTATGAAAGGGATTCTCGTCAGTCTCTGCTTGGGGCTACTTCAATAGCACACAAACCATAGCGATAGAACTTGGAACTACATTATTGTGCCAAGTTTCAAAGTGCTAGCACAAACCGTGTTTGATATAGAGTTCCAACTACATGTATCCATATAGGAGAAAACAGAGTGAAACCTAAACATGAAAACGGTTACTGCAAAGGAATGGTTTAACCTAGAAGAACGAAATTTGGTGAGCCAAGTGGGATTGGTGTACTGATCATTAAATAGAAGTATCATCATGATTGGGTGAAAAAATGTTTGCTGAGATTTCAGGAAACTCGTAGTTTTTTGGAAGCTTGGCAACCCCTTTCAATGAAAGGGATTCTCGTCAGTCTCTGCTTGGGGCTACTTCAATAGCACACAAACCATAGCGATAGAACTTGGAACTACATTATTGTGCCAAGTTTCAAAGAGCTAGCACAAACCGTGTTTGATTTAGAGTTTCAACTACATGTATCCATATAGGAGAAAACAGAGTGAAACCTAAACATGAAAACGGTTACTGCAAAGGAACGTTTTAACCTAGAAGAACGAAATTTGGTGAGCCAAGTGGGATTGGTGTACTGACCATTAAATGGAAGTATCATCAAGATTGGGTGAAAAAATGTTTGCTGAGATTTCAGGAAACTAGTAGTTTTTTGGAAGCTTGACAACCCCTTTCAATGAAAGGGATTCTCGTCAGTCTCTGCTTGGAGCTACTTCAATAGCACACAAATCATAGCGATAGAACTTGGAACTACATTATTGTGCCAAGTTTCAAAGAGCTAGCACAAACCGTGTTTGATTTAGAGTTCCAACTACATGTATCCATATAGGAGAAAACAGAGTGAAACCTAAACATGAAAACGGTTACTGCAAAGGAACGGTTTAACCTAGAAGAACGAAATTTGGTGAGCCAAGTGGGATTGGTGTACTGATCATTAAATGGAAGTATCATCAAGATTGGGTGAAAAAATGTTTGCTGAGATTTCTGGAAACTCGTAGTTTTTTGGAAGCTTGGCAACCCCTTTCAATGAAAGGGATTCTCGTCAGTCTCTGCTTGGGGCTACTTCAATAGCACACAAACCCTAGCGATAGAACTTGAAACTACATTATTGTGCCAAGTTTCAAAGAGCTAGCACAAACCGTGTTTGATTTAGAGTTCCAACTACATGTATCTATATAGGAGAAAACAGAGTGAAACCTAAATATGAAAACGATTACTGCAAAGGAACGGTTTAACCTAGAAGAACGAAATTTGGTGAGCCAAGGGGGATTGGTGTACTGATCATTAAATGGAAGTATCATCAAGACTGGGTGAAAAAATGTTTGCTGAGATTTCAGGAAACTCGAAGTTTTTTGGAAGCCTGGCAACCCCTTTCCATGAAAGGGATTCTTGTCAGTCTCTGCTTGGGGCTACTTCAATAGCCCACAAACCATAGCGATAGAACTTGGAACTACATTATTGTGCCAAGTTTCAAAGAGCTAGCACAAACCGTGTTTGACTTAGAGTTCCAATTACATGTATCCATATAGGAGAAAACAGAGTGAAACCTAAACATGAAAACGGTTACTGCAAAGGAACGGTTTAACCTAGAAGAACGAAATTTGATGAGCCAAGTGGGATTGGTGTACTGATCATTAAATGGAAGTATCATCAAGATTGGGTGAAAAAATGTTTGCTGAGATATCAGGAAACTCGTAGTTTTTTGGAAGCTTGGCAACCCCTTTCAATGAAAGGGATTCTCGTCAGTCTCTGCTTGGGGCTACTTCAATAGCACACAAACCATAGCGATAGAACTTGGAACTACATTATTGTGCCAAGTTTCAAAGAGCTAGCACAAACCGTGTTTGATTTAGAGTTCCAACTACATGTATCCATATAGGAGAAAACAGAGTGAAACCTAAACATGAAAACGGTTACTGCAAAGGAACGGTTAACCTAGAAGGACGAAATTTGGTGAGCCAAGTGGGATTGGTGTACTGATCATTAAATGGAAGTATCATCAAGATTGGGTGAAAAAATGTTTGCTGAGATTTCAGGAAACTCGAAGTTTTTTGGAACCTTGATAACCCCTTTCAATGAAAGTGATTCTCGTCAGTCTCTGCTTGGGGCTACTTCAATAGCACACAAACCATAGCGATAGAACTTGGAACTACATTATTGTGCCAAGTTTCAAAGAGCTAGAACAAACCGTGTTTGATTTAGAGTTCCAACTACATGTATCCATATAGGAGAAAACAGAGTGAAACCTAATCATGAAAACGGTTACTGCAAAGGAACGTTTTAACCTAGAACAACGAAATTTGGTGAGCCAAGTGGGATTCGTGTACTGATCACTACCTGCAAGTATCATCAATATTGGGTGAAAAAATGTTTGCTGAGATTTCAGGAAAATCGTAGTTTCTTGGAAGCTTGATAACCCCTTTCAATGAAAGGGATTTTCGTCAGTCTCTGCTTGGGGCTACTTCAATAGCACACAAACCATAGCGATAGAA
The DNA here is from genome assembly GCF_045843805.1 of Urocitellus parryii. NCBI lineage: Eukaryota > Metazoa > Chordata > Mammalia > Rodentia > Sciuridae > Urocitellus > Urocitellus parryii. The sequence goes on along the minus strand of NW_027552826.1, from coordinate 24,625 downwards.
CTTGGAACTACATTATTGTGCCAAGTTTCAAAGAGCTAGAACAAACCGTGTTTGATTTAGAGTTCCAACTACATGTATCCATATTGGAGAAAACAGAGTAAAACCTAAACATGAAAAGGGTTACTGCAAAGGAACGGTTTAACCTAGAAGAACGAAATTTAGTGAGCCAAGTGGGATTCATGTACTGATCACTACCTGCAAGTATCATCAAGATTGGGTGAAAAAATGTTTGCTGAGATTTCAGGAATCTCGCAGTTTTTTGGAAGCTTGGCAACGCCTTTCAATGAAAGGGATTCTCGTCAGTCTCTGCTTGGGGCTACTTCAATAGCACACAAACCATAGAAATAGAACTTGGAACTACATTATTGTGCCAAGTTTCAAAGAGCTAGCACAAACCGTGTTTGATTTAGAGTTCCAACTACACGTATCTATATAGGAGAAAACAGAGTGAAACCTAAACATGAAAACGGTTACTGCAAAGGAACGATTTAACCTAGAAGAACGAAATTTGGTGAGCCATGTGGGATTGGTGTACTGATCATTAAATGGAAGTATCATAAGATTGGGTGAAAAAATGTTTTGCTGCGATTTCAGGAAACTCGCAGTTTTTGGAAGCTTGGCAACCCCTTTCATGAAAGGGATTCTCGTCAGTCTCTGCTTGGGGCTACTTCAATAGCACACAAACCATAGCGATATAACTTGGAACTACATTATTGTGCCAAGTTTCAAAGAGCTAGCACAAACCGTGTTTGATTTAGAGTTCCAACTACATGTATCCATATAGGAGAAAACAGAGTGAATCCTAAACATATAAACGGTTACTGCAAAGGAACGGTTTAACCTAGAAGAACGAAATTTGGTGAGCCAAGTGGGATTCGTGTACTGATCACTACCTGCAAGTATCATCAAGATTGGGTGAAAAAATGTTTGCTGAGATTTCAGGAAACTTGTAGTTTTTTGGAAGCTTGGCAACCCCTTTCAATGAAAGGGATTCTCGTCAGTCTCTGCTTGGGGCTACTTCAATAGCACACAAACCATAGCGATAGAACTTGGAACACATTATTGTGCCAAGTTTCAAAGAGCTAGCACAAACCGTGCTTGATTTAGAGTTCCAACTACATGTATCCATATTGGAGAAAACAGAGTAAAACCTAAACATGAAAAGGGTTACTGCAAAGGAACGGTTTAACCTAGAAGAACGAAATTTGGTGAGCCAAGTGGGATTCGTGTACTGATCACTACCTGCAAGTATCATCAAGATTGGGTGAAAAAATGTTTGCTGAGATTTCAGGAAACTTGTAGTTTTTTGGAAGCTTGGCAACCCCTTTCAATGAAAGGGATTCTCGTCAGTCTCTGCTTGGGGCTACTTCAATAGCACACAAACCATAGCGATAGAACTTGGAACTACATTATTTTGCCAAGTTTCAAAGAGCTAGCACAAAGCGTGCTTGATTTAGAGTTCCAACTACATGTATCCATATAGGAGAAAACAGAGTGAAACCTAAATATGAAAACGATTACTGCAAAGAACGGTTTAACCTAGAAGAACGAAATGTGGTGAGCCAAGTGGGATTGGTGTACTGATCATTAAATGGAAGTATCATCAAGACTGGGTGAAAAAATGTTTGCTGAGATTTCAGGATACTCGCAGTTTTCTGGAAGCCTGCCAACCCCTTTCTATGAAAGGGATTCTCGTCAGTCTCTGCTTGGGGCTACTTCAATAGCACACAAACCATAGCGATAGAACTTGGAACTACATTATTGTGCCAAGTTTCAAAGTGCTAGCACAAACCGTGTTTGATATAGAGTTCCAACTACATGTATCCATATAGGAGAAAACAGAGTGAAACCTAAACATGAAAACGGTTTCTGCAAAGGAACGGTTTAACCTAGAAGAACGAAATTTGGTGAGCCAAGTGGGATTGGTGTACTGATCATTAAATAGAAGTATCATCATGATTGGGTGAAAAAATGTTTGCTGAGATTTCTGGAAACTCGTAGTTTTTTGGAAGCTTGGCAACCCCTTTCAATGAAAGGGATTCTCGTCAGTCTCTGCTTGGGGCTACTTCAATAGCACACAAACCATAGCAATAGAACTTGGAACTACATTATTGTGCCAACTTTCAAAGAGCTAGCACAAACCGTGTTTGATTTAGAGTTCCAACTACATGTATCTATATAGGATAAAACAGAGTGAAACCTAAATATGAAAATGATTACTGCAAAGGAACGGTTTAACCTAGAAGAACGAAATTTGGTGAGCCAAGTGGGATTGGTGTACTGATCATTAAGTGGAAGTATCATCAAGACTGGGTGAAAAAATGTTTGATGAGATTTAAGGAAACTCGCAGTTTTTTGGAAGCCTGGCAACGCCTTTCTATGAAAGGGATTCTCGTCAGTCTCTGCTTGGGGCTACTTCAATAGCACACAAACCATAGCGATAGAACTTGGAACTACATTATTGTGCCAAGTTTCAAAGAGCTAGCACAAACCGTGTTTGATTTAGAGTTCCAACTACATGTATCCATATAGGATAAAACAGAGTGAAACCTAAACATGAAAACGGTTACTGCAAAGGAACCGTTTAACCTAGAAGAAGGAAATTTGGTGAGCCAAGTGGGATTCGTGTACTGATCACTACCTGCAAATATCATCAAGATTGGGTGAAAAAATGTTTGCTGAGATTTCCGAAACTCGCAGTTTTTTGGAAGCTTGGCAACCCCTTTCAATGAAAGGGATTCTCGTCAGTCTCTGCTTGGGGCTACTTCAATAGCACACAAACCATAGCGATAGAACTTGGAACTACATTATTGTGCCAAGTTTCAAAGAGCTAGCACAAACCGTGTTTGATTTAGAGTTCCAACTACATGTATCCATATAGGAGAAAACAGAGTGAAACCTAAACATGAAAATGGTTACTGCAAAGGAACGGTTTAACCTAGAAGAACGAAATTTGGTGAGCCAAGGTGGATTGGTGTACTGATCATTAAATGGAAGTATCATCAAGATTGGTTGAAAAAATGTTAGCTGAGATTTCAGGAAACTCGTAGTTTTTTGGAAGCTTGGCAACCCCTTTCAATGAAAGGGATTCTCGTCAGTCTCTGCTTGGGGCTACTTCAATAGCACACAAACCATAGCGATAGAACTTGGAACTACATTATTGTGCCAAGTTTCAAAGAGCTAGCACAAACCGTGTTTGATTTAGAGTTCCAACTACATGTATCCATATAGGGGAAAACAGAGTGAAACCTAAACATGAAAACGGTTACTGCAAAGGAACGTTTTAACCTAGAAGAACGAAATTTGGTGAGCCAAGTGGGATTGGTGTACTGACCATTAAATGGAAGTAACATCAAGATTGGGTGAAAAAATGTTTGCTGAGATTTCAGGAAACTAGTAGTTTTTTGGAAGCTTGACAACCCCTTTCAATGAAAGGGATTCTCGTCAGTCTCTGCTTGGGGCTACTTCAATAGCACACAAACAATAGCGATAGAACTTGGAACTATATTATTGTGCCAAGTTTCAAAGAGCTAGCACAAACCGTGTTTGATTTAGAGTTCCAACTACATGTATCCATATAGGAGAAAACAGAGTGAAACCTAAACATGAAAACGGTTACTGCAAAGGAACGTTTTAACCGAGAAGAACGAAATTTAGTGAGCCAAGTGGGATTCGTGTACTGATCACTACCTGCAAGTATCATCAAGATTGGGTGAAAAAATGTTTGCTGAGATTTCAGGAAACTCGTAGTTTTTTGGAAGCTTGGCAACCCCTTTCAATGTAAGGGATTCTCATCAGTCTCTGCTTGGGGCTACTTCAATAGCACACAAACCATAGCGATAGAACTTGGAACTACATTATTGTGCCAAGTTTCAAAGAGCTAGCACAAACCGTGTTTGATTTAGAGTGCCAACTACATGTATCCATATAGGAGAAAACAGAGTGAAACCTAAACATGAAAACAGTTACTGCAAAGGAACGGTTTAACCTAGAAGAACGAAATTTGGTGAGCCAAGTGGGATTGGTGTACTGATCATTAAATGGAAGTATCATCAAGATTGGGTGAAAAAATGTTTGCTGAGATTTCAGGAAACTCGTAGTTTTTTGGAAGCTTGGCAACCCCTTTCAATGAAAGGGATTGTCGTCAGTCTCTGCTTGGGGCTACTTCAATAGCACACAAACCATAGCCATAGAACTTGGAACTACATTATTGTACCAAGTTTCAAAGAGCTAGCACAAACCGTGTTTGATTTAGAGTTCCAACTACATGTATCCATATAGGTGAAAACAGAGTGAAACCTAAATATGAAAACGGTTACTGCAAAGGAACGGTTTAACCTAGAAGAACGAAATTTGGTGAGCCAAGTGGGATTGGTGTACTAATCATTAAATGGAAGTATCATCAAGACTGGGTGAAAAATATTTGCTGAGATTTCAGGAAACTCGCAGTTTTTTGGAAGCCTGGCAACCCCTTTCCATGAAAGGGATTCTCGTCAGTCTCTGCTTGGGGCTACTTCAATAGCACACAAACCATAGCGATAGAACTTGGAACTACATTATTGTGACAAGTTTCAAAGAGCTAGCACAAACCGTGTTTGATTTAGAGTTCCAACTACATGTATCCATATAGGAGAAAACAGAGTGAAACCTAAACATGAAAACGGTTACTGCAAAGGAATGGTTTAACCTAGAAGAACGAAATATAGTGAGCCAAGTGGGATTGGTGTACTGATCATTAAATGGAAGTATCATCAAGATTGGGTGAAAAAATGTTTGCTGAGATTTCAGGAAACTCGTAGTTTTTTGGAAGCTTGGCAACCCCTTTCAATGAAAGGGGTTCTCGTCAGTGTCTGCTTGGGGTACTTCAATAGCACACAAACCATAGCGATAGAACTTGGAACTACATTATTGTGCCAAGTTTCAAAGAGCTAGCACAAACCGTGTTTGATTTAGAGTTCCAACTACATGTATCCATATAGGAGAAAACAGAGTGAAACCTAAACATGAAAACGGTTACTGCAAAGGAACGGTTTAACCTAGAAGAACGAAATTTGGTGAGCCAAGGTGGGATTCATGTACTGATCACTACCTGCAAGTATCATCAAGATTGGGTGAAAAAATGTTTCCTGAGATTTCAGGAAACTCGTAGTTTATTGGAAGCTTGGCAACCCCTTTCAATGAAAGGGATTCTCGTCAGTCTCTGCTTGGGGCTACTTCAATAGCACACAAACCATAGCGATAGAACTTGGAACTACATTATTGTGCCAAGTTTCAAAGAGCTAGCACAAACCGTGTTTGATTTAGAGTTCCAACTACATGTATCTATATAGGAGAAAACAGAGTGAAACCTAAACATGAAAACGGTTACTGCAAAGGATCGGTTTAACCTAGAAGAACGAAATTGGTGAGCCAAGTGAGATTGGTGTACTGACCATTAAATGTAAGTATCATCAAGATTGGGTGAAAAAATGTTTGCTGAGATTTCAGGAAAACTCGTAGTTTTTTGGAAGCTTGACAACCCCTTTTCAATGAAAGGGATTCTCGTCAGTCTCTGCTTGGGGCTACTTCAATTGCACACAAACCATAGCGATAGAACTTGGAACTAAATTATTGTGCCAAGTTTCAAAGAGCTAGCACAAACCGTGTTTGATTTAGAGTTCCCACTACATGTATCCATATAGGAAGAAAACAGAGTGAAACCTAACATGGAAACGGTTACTGCAAAGGAACGGTTTAACCTAGAAGAACGAAATTTGGTGAGCCAAGTGGGATTGGTGTACTGATCATTAAATGGAAGTATCATCAAGATTGGGTGAAAAAATGTTTGCTGAGATTTTCTGGAAACTCGTAGTTTTTTGGAAGCTTGGCAACCCCTTTCAATGAAAGGGATTCTCGTCAGTCTCTGCTTGGGGCTACTTCAATTGCACACAAACCATAGCGATAGAACTTGGAACTATATTATTGTGCCAAGTTTCAAAGAGCTAGCACAAACCGTGTTTGATTTAGAGTTCCAACTACATGTATCTATATAGGAGAAAACAGAGTGAAACCTAAATATGAAAACGATTACTGCAAAGGAACGGTTTAACCTAGAAGAACGAAATTTGGTGAGCCAAGGGGGATTGGTGTACTGATCATTAAATGGAAGTATCATCAAGACTCGGTGAAAAAATGTTTGCTGAGATTTCAGGAAACTCGCAGTTTTCTGGAAGCCTGGCAACCCCTTTCCATGAAAGGGATTCTCGTCAGTCTCTGCTTGGGGCTACTTCAATAGCACACAAACCATAGCGATAGAACTTGGAACTACATTATTGTGCCAAGTTTCAAAGAGCTAGCACAAACCGTGTTTGACTTAGAGTTCCAACTACATGTATCCATATAGGAGAAAACAGAGTGAAACCTAAACATGAAACGGTTACTGCAAAGGAACGGTTTAACCTAGAAGAACGTAATTTGGTGAGCCCAAGTGGGATTGGTGTACTAATCATTAAATGGAAGTATCCATCAAGACTGGGTGAAAAAATGTTTGCTGAGATTTCAGGAAACTCGCAGTTTTTTGGAAGCCTGGCAACCCCTTTCCATGAAAGGGGTTCTCGTCAGTGTCTGCTTGGGGTACTTCAATAGCACACAAACCATAGCGATAGAACTTGGAACTACATTATTGTGCCAAGTTTCAAAGAGCTAGCACAAACCGTGTTTGATTTAGAGTTCCAACTACATGTATCCATATAGGAGAAAACAGAGTGAAACCTAAACATTGAAAACGGTTACTGCAAAGGAATGGTTTAACCTAGAAGAACGAAATATAGTGAGCCAAGTGGGATTGGTGTACTGATCATTAAATGGAAGTATCATCAAATTGGGTGAAAAAAATGTTTGATGAGATTTCAGGAAACTCGTAGTTTTTTGGAAGCTTGGCAACCCCTTTCAATGAAAGGGGTTCTCGTCAGTGTCTGCTTGGGGTACTTCAATAGCACACAAACCATAGCGATAGAACTTGGAACTACATTATTGTGCCAAGTTTCAAAGAGCTAGCACAAACCGTGTTTGATTTAGAGTCCAACTACATGTATCCATATAGGAGAAAACAGAGTGAAACCTAAACATGAAAACGGTTACTGCAAAGGAACGGTTTAACCTAGAAGAACGAAATTTGGTGAGCCAAGTGGGATTCATGTACTGATCACTACCTGCAAGTATCATCAAGATTGGGTGAAAAAATGTTTCCTGAGATTTCAGGAAACTCGTAGTTTTTTGGAAGCTTGGCAACCCCTTTCAATGAAAGGGATTCTCGTCAGTCTCTGCTTGGGGCTACTTCAATAGCACACAAATCATTGCGATAGACTTGGAACTACATTATTGTGCCAAGTTTCAAAGAGCTAGCACAAACCGTGTTTGATTTAGAGTTCCAACTACATGTATCTATATAGGAGAAAACAGAGTGAACCCTAAACATGAAAATGGTTACTGCAAAGGAACGTTTTAACCTAGAAGAACGAAATTTGGTGAGCCAAGTGGGATTGGTGTACTGACCATTAAATGGAAGTATCATCAAGATTGGTGAAAAAATGTTTGCTGAGATTTCAGGAAACTCGTAGTTTTTTGGAAGCTGACAACCCCTTTCAATGAAAGGGATTCTCGTCAGTCTCTGCTTGGGCTACTTCAATTGCACACAAACCATAGCGATAGAACTTGGAACTATATTATTGTGCCAAGTTTCAAAGAGCTAGCACAAACCGTGTTTGATTTAGAGTTCCAACTACATGTATCCATATAGGAGAAAAGAGAGTGAAACCTAAACATGAAAACGGTTACTGCAAAGGAACGGTTTAACCTAGAAGAACGAAAATTTGGTGAGCCAAGTGGGATTGGTGTACCGATCATTAAATGGAAGTATCATCAAGATTGGGTGAAAAAATGTTTGCTGAGATTTCTGGAAACTCGTAGTTTTTTTGGAAGCTTGGCAACCCATTTCCAAGAAGGGATTCTCGTCAGTCTCTGCTTGGGGCTACTTCAATCGCACACAAACCCTAGCGATAGAAGTTGAAACTACATTATTGTGCCAAGTTTCAAAGAGCTAGCACAAACCGTGTTTGATTTAGAGTTCCAAATACATGTATCTATATAGGAGAAAACAGAGTGAAACCTAAATATGAAAACGATTACTGCAAAGGAACGGTTTAACCTAGAAGAACGAAATTTGGTGAGCCAAGGGGGATTAGTGTACTGATCATTAAATGGAAGTATCATCAAGACTGGGTGAAAAAATGTTTGCTGAGATTTCAAAACTCGCAGTTTTTTGGAAGCCTGGCAACCCCTTTCCATGAAAGGGATTCTCGTCAGTCTCTGCTTGGGGCTACTTCAATAGCACACAAACCATAGCGATAGAACTTGGAACTACATTATTGTGCCAAGTTTCAAAGAGCTAGCACAAACCGTGTTTGACTTAGAGTTCCAACTACATGTATCCATATAGGAGAAAACAGAGTGAAACCTAAACATGAAAACGGTTACTGCAAAGGAACGGTTTAACCTAGAAGAACGTAATTTGGTGAGCCAAGTGGGATTGGTGTACTGATCATTAAATGGAAGTATCATGAAGATTCGGTGAAAAAATGTTTGCTGAGATTTCAGGAAACTCGAAGTTTTTTGGAAGCTTGGCAACCCCTTTCAATGAAAGGGATTCTCGTCAGTCTCTGCTTGGGGCTACTTCAATAGCACACAAACCATAGCGATAGAACTTGGAACTACATTATTGTGCCAAGTTTCAAAGAGCTAGCACAAACCGTGTTTGATTTAGAGTTCCAACTACATGTATCCATATAGGAGAAAACAGAGTGAAACCTAAACATGAAAACGGTTACTGCAAAGGAACGGTTTAACCTAGAAGAACGAAATTTGGTGAGCCAACTGGGATTCGTGTACTGATCACTACCTGCAAGTATCATCAAGATTGGGTGAAAAAATGTTTGCTGAGATTTCAGGAAACTCGTAGTTTTTTGGAAGCTTGATATCCCCTTTCAATGAAAGGGATTCTCGTCAGTCTGCTTGGGGCTACTTCAAAAGCACACAAATCATAGCGACAGAAATTGGAACTTCATTATTGTGCCAAGTTTCAAAGAGCTAGCACAAACCGTGTTTGATTTAGAGTTCCAACTACATGTATAAATATAGGAGAAAACAGAGTGAAACCTAAACATGAAAACGGTTACTGCAAAGGAACGGTTTAACCTAGAAGAACGAAATTTGGTGAGCCAAGTGGGATTGGTGTACTGATCATTAAATGGAAGTATCATCAAATTGGGTGAAAAAATGTTAGCTGAGATTTCAGGAAACTCCTAGTTTTTTGGAACCTTGATAACCCATTTCAATGAAAGGGATTCTCGTCAGTCTCTGCTTGGGGCTACTTCAATAGCACACAAACCATAGCGATAGAACTTGGAACTACATTCTTGTGCCAAGTTTCAAGGAGCTAGCACAAACCGTGTTTGATTTAGAGTTCCAACTACATGTACCATATAGGAGAAAACAGAGTGAAACCTAAACATGAAAACGGTTACTGCAAAGGAACAGTTTACCCTAGAAGAACGAAATTTAGTGAGCCAAGTGAGATTCGTGTACTGATCACTACCTGCAAGTATCATCAAGATTGGGTGAAAAAATGTTTGCTGAGATTTCAGGAAACTCGTAGTTTTTTGGAAGCTTGGCAACCCCTTTCAATGAAAGGGATTCTCATCAGTCTCTGCTTGGGGCTACTTCAATAGCACACAAACCATAGCGATAGAACTTGGAACTACATTATTGTGCCAAGTTTCAAAGAGCTAGCACAAACCGTGTTTGATTTAGAGTGCCAACTACATGTATCCATATAGGAGAAAACAGAGTGAAACCTAAACATGAAAACAGTTACTGCAAAGGAACGGTTTAACCTAGAAGAACGAAATTTGGTGAGCCAAGTGGGATTGGTGTACTGATCATTAAATGGAAGTATCATCAAGATTGGGTGAAAAAATGTTTGCTGAGATTTCAGGAAACTCGTAGTTTTTTGGAAGCTTGGCAACCCCTTTCAATGAAAGGGATTCTCGTCAGTCTCTGCTTGGGGCTACTTCAATAGCATACAAACCATAGCGATAGAACTTGGAACTACATTATTGTGCCAAGTTTCAAAGAGCTAGCACAAACCGTGTTTGATTTAGAGTTCCAACTACATGTATCCATATAGGAGAAAACAGAGTGAAACCTAAACATGAAAACGGTTACTGCAAAGGAACGGTTTAACCTAGAAGAACGAAATTTGGTGAGCCAAGTGGGATTGGTGTACTGATCATTAAATGGAAGTATCATCAAGATTGGGTGAAAAAATGTTTGCTGAGATTTCAGGAAACTCGCAGTTTTTTGGAAGCCTCCAACCACTTTCAATGAAAGTGATTCTCGTCAGTCTCTGCTTGGGTCTACTTCAATAGCACACAAACCATAGCGATAGAACTTGGAACTACATTATTGTGCCAAGTTTCAAAGAGCTAGCACAAACCGTGTTTGATTTAGAGTTCCAACTACATGTATCTATATAGGAGAAAACAGTGAAACCTAAACATGAAAACGGTTACTGCAAAGGAACGTTTTAACCTAGAAGAACGAAATTTGGTGAGCCAAGTGGGAGTGGTGTACTGACCATTAAATGGAAGTATCATCAAGATTGGGTGAAAAAATATTTGCTGAGATTTCAGGAAACTCGTAGTTTTTTGAAAGCTTGACAACCCCTTTCAATGAAAGGGATTCTCGTCAGTCTCTGCTTGGGGCTACTTCAATTGCACACAAACCATAGCGATAGAACTTGGAACTATATTATTGTGGCAAGTTTCAAAGAGCTAGCACAAACCGTGTTTGATTTAGAGTTCCAACTACATGTATCTATATAGGAGAAAACAGAGTGAAACCTAAATATCTAAAACGATTACTGCAAAGGAACGGTTTAACCTAGAAGAACGAAATTTGGTGAGCCAAGGGGGATTGGTGTACTGATCATTCAATGGAAGTATCATCAAGACTGGGTGAAAAAATGTTTGCTGAGATTTCAGGTAACTCGCAGTTTTTTGGAAGCCTGGCAACCCCTTTCCATGAAAGGGATTCTCGTCAGTCTCTGCTTGGGGCTACTTCAATAGCACACAAACCATAGCGATAGAACTTGGAACTACATTATTGTGCCAAGTTTCAAAGAGCTAGCACAAACCGTGTTTGATTTAGAGTTCCAACTACATGTATCCATATAGGAGAAAACAGAGTGAAACCTAAACATGAAAACAGTTACTGCAAAGGAACGGTTTAACCTAGAAGAACGAAATTTGGTGAGCCAAGTGGGATTGGTGTAGTGATCATTAAATGGAAGTATCTTCAAGATTGGGTGAAAAAATGTTAGCTGAGATTTCAGGAAACTCATAGTTTTTTGGAACCTTGATAACTCCTTTCAATGAAACGGATTCTCGTCAGTCTCTGCTTGGGGCTACTTCAATATCACAAAACCATAGCGATAGAACTTGGAACTACATTATTGTGCCAAGTTTCAAAGAGCTAGCACAAACTGTGTTTGATTTAGAGTTCCAACTACATGTATCCATATAGGAGAAAACAGAGTGAAACCTAAACATGAAAACGGATACTGCAAAGGAACGGTTTAACCTAGAAGAACGAAATTTAGTGAGCCAAGTGAGATTCGTGTAGTGATCACTACCTGCAAGTATCATCAAGATTGGGTGAAAAATGTTTGCTGAGATTTCAGGAAACTCGCAGTTTTTTGGAAGCATGGCAACCCCTTTCAATGAAAGGGATTCTCATCAGTCTCTGCTTGGGGCTACTTCAATAGCACACAAACCATAGCGATAGAACTTGGAACTACATTATTGTGCCAAGTTTCAAAGAGCTAGCACAAACCGTGTTTGATTTAGAGTGCCAACTACATGTATCCATATAGGAGAAAACAGAGTGAAACCTAAACATGAAAACAGTTACTGCAAAGGAACGGTTTAACCTAGAAGAACGAAATTTGGTGAGCCAAGTGGGATTGGTGTACTGATCATTAAATGGAAGTATCATCAAGATTGGGTGAAAAATATTTGCTGAGATTTCAGGAAACTCGAAGTTTTTTGGAACCTTGGCAACCCCTTTCAATGAAAGGGATTCTCGTCAGTCTCTGCTTGGGGCTACTTCAATAGCACACAAACCATAGCGATAGAACTCGGAACTACATTATTGTGCCAAGTTTCAAAGAGCTAGCACAAACCGTGTTTGATTTAGAGTTCCAACTACATGTATCCATATAGGAGAAAACAGAGTGAAACCTAAACATGAAAAAGGTTACTGCAAAGGAACGGTTTAACCTAGAAGAACGAAATTTGGTTAGCCAAGTGGGATTCGTGTACTGATCACTACCTGCAAGTATCATCAAGATTGGGTGAAAAAATGTTTGCTGAGATTTCAGGAAACTCGCAGTTTTTTGGAAGCATGGCAACCCCTTTCAATGAAAGGGATTCTCATCAGTCTCTGCTTGGGGCTACTTCAATAGCACACAAACCATAGCGATAGAACTTGGAACTACATTATTGTGCCAAGTTTCAAAGAGCTAGCACAAACCGTGTTTGATTTAGAGTGCCAACTACATGTATCCATATAGGAGAAAACAGAGTGAAACCTAAACATGAAAACAGTTACTGCAAAGGAACGGTTTAACCTAGAAGAACGAAATTTGGTGAGCCAAGTGGTATTGGTGTACTGATCATTAAATGGAAGTATCATCAAGATTGGGTGAAAAAATGTTTGCTGAGATTTCAGGAAACTCGTAGTTTTTTGGAAGCTTGGCAACCCCTTTCAATGAAAGGGATTTTCGTCAGTCTCTGCTTGGGGCTACTTCAATAGCACACAAACCATAGCCATAGAACTTGGAACTACATTATTGTGCCAAGTTTCAAAGAGCTAGCACAAACCGTGTTTGATTTAGAGTTCCAACTACATGTATCCATATAGGAGAAAACAGAGTGAAACCTAAATATGAAAACGATTACTGCAAAGGAACTGTTTAACCTAGAAGAACGAAATTTGGTGAGCCAAGTGGGATTGGTGTACTGATCATTAAATGGAAGTATCATCAAGATTGGGTGAAAAAATGTATGCTGAGATTTCTGGAAACTCGTAGTTTTTTGGAAGCTTGGCATCCCCTTTCAATGAAAGGGATTCTCGTCAGTCTCTGCTTGGGGCTACTTCAATAGCACACAAACCCTAGCGACAGAACTTGAAACTACATTATTGTGCCAAGTTTCAAAGAGCTAGCACAAACCGTGTTTGATTTAGAGTTCCAACTACATGTATCCATATAGGAGAAAACAGAGTGAAACCTAAACATGAAAATGGTTACTGCAAAGGAACGGTTTAACCTAGAAGAACGAAATTTGGTGAGCCAAGTGGGATTGGTGTACTGATCATTAAATGGAAGTATCATCAAGATTGGGTGAAAAAATGTTTGCTGAGATTTCAGGAAACTTGTAGTTTTTTGGAAGCTTGGCAACCCCTTTCAATGAAAGGGATTGTCGTCAGTCTCTGCTTGGGGCTACTTCAATAGCACACAAACCCTAGCGATAGAACTTGAAACTACATTATTGTGCCAAGTTTCAAAGAGCTAGCACAAACCGTGTTTGATTTAGAGTTCCAACTACATGTATCTATATAGGAGAAAACAGAGTGAAACCTAAATATGAAAACAATTACTGCAAAGGAACGGTTTAACCTAGAAGAACGAAATTTGGTGAACCAAGTGGGATTGGTGTACTGATCATTAAATGGAAGTATCATCAAGATTGGGTGAAAAATGTTTGCTGAGATTTCAGGAAACTCGAAGTTTTTGGAACCTTGGCAACCCCTTTCAATGAAAGGGATTCTCGTCAGTCTCTGCTTGGGGCTACTTCAATAGCACACAAACCATAGCGATAGAACTTGGAACTACATTATTGTGCCAAGTTTCAAAGAGCTAGCACAAACCGTGTTTGATTTAGAGTTCCAACTACATGTATCCATATAGGAGAAAACAGAGTGAAACCTAAACATGAAACGGTTACTGCAAAGGAACGGTTTAACCTAGAAGAACGAAATTTGGTGAGCCAAGTGGGATTGGTGTACTGATCATTACCTGCAAGTATCATCAAGATTGGGTGAAAAAATGTTTGCTAGATTTCAGGAAACTCGTAGTTTTTTGGAAGCTTGATAACCCCTTTCAATGAAAGGGATTCTCGTCTTTCTCTGCTTGGGGCTACTTCAAAAGCACACAAATCATAGCCACAGAACTTGGAACTACATTATTGTGCCAAGTTTCAAAGAGCTAGCACAAACCGTGTTTGATTTAGAGTTCCAACTACATGTATCCATATAGGAGAAAACAGAGTGAAACCTAAACATGAAAACGGTTACTGCAAAGGAACGGTTTAACCTAGAAGAACGAAATTTGGTGAGCCAAGTGGGATTGGTGTACTGATCATTAAATGGAATTATCATCAAGATTGGGTGAAAAAATGTTAGCTGAGATTTCAGGAAACTCGTAGTTTTTTGGAACCTTGATAACCCCTTTCAATGAAAGGGATTCTCGTCAGTCTCTGCTTGGGGCTACTTCAGTAGCACACAAACCATAGCGATAGAACTTTGAACTACATTCTTGTGCCAAGTTTCAAAGAGCTAGCACAAACTGTGTTTGATTTAGAGTTCCAACTACCATGTATCCATATAGGAGAAAACAGAGTGAAACCTAAACATGAAAACGGATACTGCAAAGGAACGGTTTAACCTAGAAGAACGAAATTTAGTGAGCCAAGTGAGATTGGTGTAGTGATCACTACCTGCAAGTATCATCAAGATTGGGTGAAAAAATGTTTGCTGAGATTTCAGGAAACTCGCAGTTTTTTGGAAGCATGGCAACCCCTTTCAATGAAAGGGATTCTCATCAGTCTCTGCTTGGGGCTACTTCAATAGCACACAAACCATAGCGAAAGAACTTGGAACTACATTATTGTGCCAAGTTTCAAAGAGCTAGCACAAACCGTATTTGATTTAGAATGCCAACTACATGTATCCATATAGGAGAAAACAGAGTGAAACCTAAACATGAAAACAGTTACTGCAAAGGAACGGTTTAACCTAGAAGAACGAAATTTGGTGAGCCAAGTGGGATTGGTGTACTGATCATTAAATGGAAGTATCATCAAGATTGGGTGAAAAAATGTTTGCTGAGATTTCAGGAAACTCGTAGTTTTTTGAAGCTTGGAAACCCCTTTCAATGAAAGGGATTGTCGTCAGTCTCTGCTTGGGGCTACTTCAATAGCACACAAACCCTAGCGATAGAACTTGAAACTACATTATTGTGCCAAGTTTCAAAGAGCTAGCACAAACCGTGTTTGATTTAGAGTTCCAACTACATGTATCTATATAGGAGAAAACAGAGTGAAACCTAAATATGAAAACAATTACTGCAAAGGAACGGTTTAACCTAGAAGAACGAAATTTGGTGAGCCAAGTGGGATTGGTGTACTGATCATTAAATGGAAGTATCATCAAGATTGGGTGAAAAAATGTTTGCTGAGATTTCAGGAAACTCGAAGTTTTTTGGAACCTTGGCAACCCCTTTCAATGAAAGGGATTCTCGTCAGTCATTGCTTGGGGCTACTTCAATAGCACACAAACCATAGCGATAGAACTTGGAACTACATTATTGTGCCAAGTTTCAAAGAGCTAGCACAAACCGTGTTTGATTTAGAGTTCCAACTACATGTATCCATATAGGAGAAAACAGAGTGAAACCTAAACATGAAACGGTTACTGCAAAGGAACGGTTTAACCTAGAAGAACGAAATTTGGTGAGCCAAGTGGGATTCGTGTACTGATCACTACCTGCAAGTATCATCAAGATTGGGTGAAAAAATGTTTGCTAGATTTCAGGAAACTCGTAGTTTTTTGGAAGCTTGATAACCCCTTTCAATGAAAGGGATTCTCGTCTTTCTCTGCTTGGGGCTACTTCAAAAGCACACAAATCATAGCCACAGAACTTGGAACTACATTATTGTGCCAAGTTTCAAAGAGCTAGCACAAACCGTGTTTGATTTAGAGTTCCAACTACATGTATCCATATAGGAGAAAACAGAGTGAAACCTAAACATGAAAACGGTTACTGCAAAGGAACGGTTTAACCTAGAAGAACGAAATTTGGTGAGCCAAGTGGGATTGGTGTACTGATCATTAAATGGAATTATCATCAAGATTGGGTGAAAAAATGTTAGCTGAGATTTCAGGAAACTCGTAGTTTTTTGGAAGCTTGGCAACCCCTTTCAATGAAAGGGATTCTCGTCAGTCTCTGCTTGGGGCTACTTCAGTAGCACACAAACCATAGCGATAGAACTTTGAACTACATTCTTGTGCCAAGTTTCAAAGAGCTAGCACAAACCGTGTTTGATTTAGAGTTCCAACTACATGTATCCATATAGGAGAAAACAGAGTGAAACCTAAACTTGAAAACGGTTACTGCAAAGGAACGGTTTAACCTAGAAGAACGAAATTTAGTGAGCCAAGTGAGATTCGTGTACTGATCACTACCTGCAAGTATCATCAAGATTGGGTGAAAAAATGTTTGCTGAGATTTCAGGAAACTCGTAGTTTTTTGGAAGCTTGGCAACCCCTTTCAATGAAAGGGATTCTCATCAGTCTCTGCTTGGGGCTACTTCAATAGCACACAAACCATAGCGATAGAACTTGGAACTACATTATTGTGCCAAGTTTCAAAGAGCTAGCACAAACCGTGTTTGATTTAGAGTGCCAACTACATGTATCCATATAGGAGAAAACAGAGTGAAACCTAAACATGAAAACAGTTACTGCAAAGGAACGGTTTAACCTAGAAGAACGAAATTTGGTGAGCCAAGTGGGATTGGTGTACTGATCATTAAATGGAAGTATCATCAAGATTGGGTGAAAAAATGTTTGCTGAGATTTCAGGAAACTCGTAGTTTTTTGGAAGCTTGGCAACCCCTTTCAATGAAAGGGATTGTCGTCAGTCTCTGCTTGGGGCTACTTCAATAGCACACAAACCATAGCGATAGAACTTGGAACTACATTATTGTGCCAAGTTTCAAAGAGCTAGCACAAACCGTGTTTGATTTAGAGTTCCAACTACATGTATCTATATAGGAGAAAACAGAGTGAAACCTAAACAGGAAAACGGTTACTGCAAAGGAACGGTTTAACCTAGAAGAACGAAATTTGGTGAGCCAAGTGGGATTGGTGTACTGATTATTAAATAGAAGTATCATCAAGATTGGGTGAAAAAATGTTTGCTGAGATTTCAGGAAACTCGTAGTTTTTTGGAAGCTTGGCAACCCCTTTCAATGAAAGGGTTTCTCGTCAGTCTCTGCTTGGGGCTACTTCAATAGCACACAAACCATAGCGATAGAACTTGGAACTACATTATTGTGCCAAGTTTCAAAGAGCTAGCACAAACCGTGTTTGATTTACAGTTCCAACTACATGTATCCATATAGGAGAAAACAGAGTGAAACCTAAACATGAAAACGGTTACTGCAAAGGAACGGTTTAACCTAGAAGAACGAAATTTAGTGAGCCAAGTGAGATTCGTGTACTGATCACTACCTGCCAGTATCATCAAGATTGGGTGAAAAAATGTTTGCTGAGATTTCAGGAAACTCGCAGTTTTTTGGAAGCTTGGCAACCCCTTTCAATGAAAGGGATTCTCATCAGTCTCTGCTTGGGGCTACTTCAATAGCACACAAACCATAGCGATAGAACTTGGAACTACATTATTGTGCCAAGTTTCAAAGAGCTAGCACAAACCGTGTTTGATTTAGAGTGCCAACTACATGTATCCATATAGGAGAAAACAGAGTGAAACCTAAACATGAAAACGGTTACTGCAAAGGAACGGTTTAACCTAGAAGAACGAAATTTGGTGAGCCAAGTGGGATTGGTGTACTGATCATTAAATGGAAGTATCATCAAGACTGGGTGAAAAAATGTTTGCTGAGATTTCTGGATACTCGCAGTTTTTTGGAAGCATCCAACCCCTTTCAATGAAAGGGATTCTCGTCAGTCTCTCTTTGGGGCTACTTCAATAGCACACAAACCATAGCGATAGAACTTGGAACTACATTATTGTGCCAAGTTTCAAAGAGCTAGCACAAACCGTGTTTGATTTAGAGTTCCAACTACATGTATCTATATAAGAGAAAACAGAGTGAAACCTAAACAGGAAAACGGTTACTGCAAAGGAACGGTTTAACCTCGAAGAACGAAATTTGGTGAGCCAAGTGGGATTGGTGTACTGATTATTAAATAGAAGTATCATCAAGATTGGGTGAAAAAATGTTTGCTGAGATTTCAGGAAACTCGTAGTTTTTTGGAAGCTTGGCAACCCCTTTCAATGAAAGGGTTTCTCTTCAGTCTCTGCTTGGGGCTACTTCAATAGGACACAAACCATAGCGATAGAACTTGGAACTACATTATTGTGCCAAGTTTCAAAGAGCTAGCACAAACCGTGTTTGATTTAGAGTTCCAACTACATGTATCCATATAGGAGAAAACAGAGTGAAACCTAAACATGAAAACAGTTACTGCAAAGGAACGGTTTAACCTAGAAGAATGAAATTTGGTGAGCCAAGTGGGATTGGTGTACTGACCATTAAATGGAAGTATCATCAAGATTGGGTGAAAAAATGTTTGCTGAGATTTCGGGAAACTCGTAGTTTTTTGGAAGCTTGACAATCCCTTTCAATGAAAGGGATTCTCGTCAGTCTCTGCTTGGGGCTACTTCAATAGCACACAAATCATAGCGATAGAAATTGGAACTATATTATTGTGCCAAGTTTCAAAGAGCTAGCACAAACCGTGTTTGATTTAGAGTTCCAACTACATGTATCCATATAGGAGAAAACAGAGTGAAACCTAAACATGAAAACGATTACTGCAAAGGAACGGTTTAACCTAGAAGAACGAAATTTGGTGAGCCAAGTGGGATTGGTGTACTGATCATTAAATGGAAGTATCATCAAGATTGGGTGAAAAAATGTTTGCTGAGATTTCTGGAAACTCGTAGTTTTTTGGAACCTTGCAACCCCTTTCAATGAAAGGGATTCTCATCAGTCTCTGCTTGGGGCTACTTCAATAGCACACAAACCCTAGCGATAGAACTTGAAACTACATTATTGTGCCAAGTTTCAAAGAGCTAGCACAAACCGTTTTTGATTTAGAGTTCCAAATACATGTATCTACATAGGAGAAAACAGAGTGAAACCTAAATATGAAAACGATTACTGCAAAGAAACGGTTTAACCTAGAAGAACGAAATTTGGTGAGCCAAGTCTGATTGGTGTACTGATCATTAAATGGAATTATCATCAAGACTGGGTGAAAAAAGTTTGCTGAGATTTCAGGAAACTCGCAGTTTTTTGGAAGCCTGGCAACCCCTTTCTATGATAGGGATTCTCGTCAGTCTCTGCTTGGGGCTACTTCAATAGCACACAAACCATAGCGATAGAACTTGGAACTACATTCTTGTGCCAAGTTTCAAAGAGCTAGCACAAACTGTGTTTGATTTAGAGTTCCAACTACATGTATCCATATAGGAGAAAACAGAGTGAAACCTAAACATGAAAACGGATGCTGCAAAGGAACGGTTTAACCTAGAAGAACGAAATTTAGTGAGCCAAGTGAGATTCGTGTAGTGATCACTACCTGCAAGTATCATCAAGATTGGGTGAAAAAATGTTTGCTGAGATTTCAGGAAACTCGCAGTTTTTTGGAAGCATGGCAACCCCTTTCAATGAAAGGGATTCTCATCAGTCTCTGCTTGGGGCTACTTCAATAGCACACAAACCATAGCGATAGAACTTGGAACTACATTATTGTGCCAAGTTTCAAAGAGCTAGCACAAACCGGGTTTGATTTAGAGTGCCAACTACATGTATCCATATAGGAGAAAACAGAGTGAAACCTAAATATGAAAACAGTTACTGCAAAGGAACGGTTTAACCTAGAAGAACGAAATTTGGTGAGCCAAGTGGGATTGGTGTACTGATCATTAAATGGAAGTATCATCAAGATTGGGTGAAAAAATGTTTGCTGAGATTTCAGGAAACTTGTAGTTTTTTGGAAGCTTGGCAACCCCTTTCAATGAAAGGGATTGTCGTCAGTCTCTGCTTGGGGCTACTTCAATAGCACACAAACCCTAGCGATTGAACTTGAAACTACATTATTGTGCCAAGTTTCAAAGAGCTAGCACAAACCGTGTTTGATTTAGAGTTCCAACTACATGTATCTATATAGGAGAAAACAGAGTGAAACTTAAATATGAAAACAATTACTGCAAAGGAACGGTTTAACCTAGAAGAACGAAATTTGGTGAGCCAATTGGGATTGGTGTACTGATCATTAAATGGAAGTATCATCAAGACTGGGTGAAAAAATGTTTGCTGAGATTTCTGGATACTCGCAGTTTTTTGGAAGCATCCAACCCCTTTCAATGAAAGGGATTCTCGTCAGTCTCTCTTTGGGGCTACTTCAATAGCACACAAACCATAGCGATAGAACTTGGAACTACATTATTGTGCCAAGTTTCAAAGAGCTAGCACAAACCGTGTTTGATTTAGAGTTCCAACTACATGTATCTATATAAGAGAAAACAGAGTGAAACCTAAAACAGGAAAACGGTTACTGCAAAGGAACGGTTTAACCTCGAAGAACGAAATTTGGTGAGCCAAGTGGGATTGGTGTACTGATTATTAAATAGAAGTATCATCAAGATTGGGTGAAAAAATGTTTGCTGAGATTTCCGGAAACTCGTAGTTTTTTGGAAGCTTGGCAACCCCTTTCAATGAAAGGGTTTCTCGTCAGTCTCTGCTTGGGGCTACTTCAATAGCACACAAACCATAGCGATAGAACTTGGAACTACATTATTGTGCCAAGTTTCAAAGAGCTAGCACAAACCGTGTTTGATTTAGAGTTCCAACTACATGTATCCATATAGGAGAAAACAGAGTGAAACCTAAACATGAAAACAGTTACTGCAAAGGAACGGTTTAACCTAGAAGAATGAAATTTGGTGAGCCAAGTGGGATTGGTGTACTGACCATTAAATGGAAGTATCATCAAGATTGGGTGAAAAAATGTTTGCTGAGATTTCGGGAAACTCGTAGTTTTTTGGAAGCTTGACAATCCCTTTCAATGAAAGGGATTCTCGTCAGTCTCTGCTTGGGGCTACTTCAATAGCACACAAATCATAGCGATAGAAATTGGAACTATATTATTGTGCCAAGTTTCAAAGAGCTAGCACAAACCGTGTTTGATTTAGAGTTCCAACTACATGTATCCATATAGGAGAAAACAGAGTGAAACCTAAACATGAAAACGATTACTGCAAAGGAACGGTTTAACCTAGAAGAACGAAATTTGGTGAGCCAAGTGGGATTGGTGTACTGATCATTAAATGGAAGTATCATCAAGATTGGGTGAAAAAATGTTTGCTGAGATTTCTGGAAACTCGTAGTTTTTTGGAAGCTTGGCAACCCCTTTCAATGAAAGGGATTCTCGTCAGTCTCTGCTTGGGGCTACTTCAATAGCACACAAACCCTAGCGATAGAACTTGAAACTACATTATTGTGCCAAGTTTCAAAGAGCTAGCACAAACCGTTTTTGATTTAGAGTTCCAAATACATGTATCTACATAGGAGAAAACAGAGTGAAACCTAAATATGAAAACGATTACTGCAAAGAAACGGTTTAACCTAGAAGAACGAATTTGGTGAGCCAAGTCTGATTGGTGTACTGATCATTAAATGGAATTATCATCAAGACTGGGTGAAAAAATGTTTGCTGAGATTTCAGGAAACTCGCAGTTTTTTGGAAGCCTGGCAACCCCTTTCCATGATAGGGATTCTCGTCAGTCTCTGCTTGGGGCTACTTCAATAGCACACAAACCATAGCGATAGAACTTGGAACTACATTACTGTGCCAAGTTTCAAAGAGCTAGCACAAACCGTGTTTGATTTAGAGTTCCAACTACATGTATCCATATAGGAGAAAACAGAGTGAAACCTAAACATGAAAACGGTTATGGCAAAGGAACTTTTTAACCTAGAAGAACGAAATTTGGTGAGCCAAGTGGGATGGTGTACTGATCATTAAATGGAAGTGTCATCAAGATTGGGTGAAAAAATGTTTGCTGAGATTTCAGGAAACTCGTAGTTTTTTGGAAGCTTGGCAACCCCTTTCAATGAAAGGGATTCTCGTCAGTCTCTGCTTGGGGCTACTTCAATAGCACACAAACCATAGGGATAGAACTTGGAACTACATTATTGTGCCAAGTTTCAAAGAGCTAGCACAAACCGTGTTTGATTTAGAGTTCCAACTACATGTATCCATATAGGAGAAAACAGAGTGAAACCTAAACATGAAAACGGTTACTGCAAAGGAACGGTTTAACCTAGAAGAACGAAATTTGGTGAGCCAAGTGGGATTCATGTACTGATCACTACCTGCAAGTATCATCAAGATTGGGTGAAAAAATGTTTGCTGCGATTTCAGGAAACTCGCAGTTTTTTGGAAGCTTGGCAACCCCTTTCAATGAATGGGATTCTCGTCAGTCTCTGCTTGGGGCTACTTCAAAAGCACACAAACCATAGCGATAGAACTTGGAACTACATTATTGTGCCAAGTTTAAAAGAGCTAGCACAAACCGTGTTTGATTTAGAGTTCCAACTACATGTATCCATATAGGAGAAAACAGAGTGAAACCTAAACATGAAAACGGTTACTGCAAAGGAACGGTTTAACCTAGAAGAACGAAATTTAGTGAGCCAAGTGAGATTCGTGTACTGATCACTACCTGCAAGTATCATCAAGATTGGGTGAAAAAATGTTTGCTGAGATTTCAGGAAACTCGCAGTTTTTTGGAAGCTTGGCAACCCCTTTCAATGAAAGGGATTCTCATCAGTCTCTGCTTGGGGCTACTTCAATAGCACACAAACCATAGCGATAGAACTTGGAACTACATTATTGTGCCAAGTTTCAAAGAGCTAGCACAAACCGTGTTTGATTTAGAGTGCCAACTACATGTATCCATATAGGAGAAAACAGAGTGAAACCTAAACATGAAAAGGGTTACTGCAAAGGAACGTTTTAACCTAGAAGAACGAAATTTGGTGAGCCAAGTGGGATTGGTGTACTGATCATTAAATGGAAGTATCATCAAGACTGGGTGAAAAAATGTTTGCTGAGATTTCTGGATACTCGCAGTTTTTTGGAAGCATCCAACCCCTTTCAATGAAAGGGATTCTCGTCAGTCTCTCTTTGGGGCTACTTCAATAGCACACAAACCATAGCGATAGAACTTGGAACTACATTATTGTGCCAAGTTTCAAAGAGCTAGCACAAACCGTGTTTGATTTAGAGTTCCAACTACATGTATCTATATAGGAGAAAACAGAGTGAAACCTAAACAGGAAAACGGTTACTGCAAAGGAACGGTTTAACCTAGAAGAACGAAATTTGGTGAGCCAAGTGGGATTGGTGTACTGATTATTAAATAGAAGTATCATCAAGATTGGGTGAAAAAATGTTTGCTGAGATTTCAGGAAACTCGTAGTTTTTTGGAAGCTTGGCAACCCCTTTCAATGAAAGGGTTTCTCGTCAGTCTGTGCTTGGGGCTACTTCAATAGCACACAAACCATAGCGATAGAACTTGGAACTACATTATTGTGCCAAGTTTCAAAGAGCTAGCACAAACCGTGTTTGATTTAGAGTTCCAACTACATGTATCCATATAGGAGAAAACAGAGTGAAACCTAAACATGAAAACGGTTACTGCAAAGGAACGGTTTAACCTAGAAGAATGAAATTTGGTGAGCCAAGTGGGATTGGTGTACTGACCATTAAATGGAAGTATCATCAAGATTGGGTGAAAAAATGTTTGCTGAGATTTCGGGAAACTCGTAGTTTTTTGGAAGCTTGACAATCCCTTTCAATGAAAGGGATTCTCGTCAGTCTCTGCTTGGGGCTACTTCAATAGCACACAAATCATAGCGATAGAAATTGGAACTATATTATTGTGCCAAGTTTCAAAGAGCTAGCACAAACCGTGTTTGATTTAGAGTTCCAACTACATGTATCCATATAGGAGAAAACAGAGTGAAACCTAAACATGAAAACGATTACTGCAAAGGAACGGTTTAACCTAGAAGAACGAAATTTGGTGAGCCAAGTGGGATTGGTGTACTGATCATTAAATGGAAGTATCATCAAGATTGGGTGAAAAAATGTTTGCTGAGATTTCAGGAAACTCGTAGTTTTTTGGAAGCTTGGCAACCCCTTTCAATGAAAGGGATTCTCGTCAGTCTCTGCTTGGGGCTACTTCAATAGCACACAAACCATAGCGATAGAACTTGGAACTACATTATTGTGCCAAGTTTCAAAGAGCTAGCACAAACCGTGTTTGATTTAGAGTTCCAACTACATGTATCTATATAGGAGAAAACAGAGTGAAACCTAAACATGAAAACGGTTACTGCAAAGGAACGGTTTAACCTAGAAGAACGAA